>NW_026534333.1:267994-520990 GCF_026225885.1 Hylaeus anthracinus | reverse complement strand
CTCTCTCTCTCTCTCTCTCTCTCTCTCTCTCTCTCTCTCTCTCTCTCTGTTATAGAATTTTAACATTCATTTGTTCCGACGTTCGCTTCCCATCCAGTGGCGGATAAGCCTGATATTCCTAGCTTTGCAATTTTCACGATCTCTGTTCACGAAGAAGGGGAGAGGGACGATCAAATCAACCGTGACTTTTGTGGAATAGAACTTTGGTTTGAAAGAATGCACGTCCTTCGAAAGGTCGTCGCCAGCAATGTTTACGTTGGGTGGTTAATACCTGACTCTTGTCGAATATTATAATAATATTCGAACGGAAACGTTTGCTTCGTCGATAATATTATTGTATCTATACGTACGTATGTATACATAACCCAAGGTACAAAATAATTTCTACCGTTAATATTTCGACGAATCATAGCGATATATAGTCGGCATGCGGTCGTTGCTGCGAGTAACGTCGCTATTTAAACAGCTGCCGTGGAATCTCGCGTTTGACCTATAATTAAATGCGCTATTTTTCGCCACGCGCCGATGTTACTGCCGATGCGTTCTCGAAAGCTCGAGTTTTCTTCGCAAACAACGCATCGATAACGTAACCAGAAAGAGAAAGAAAGAGGCAAGATTTAAGCACACCTTAATTTAAAAAATAAACGAGTAAATACGCGGCATTCGATTCTTTGATTCGTTCAACTTAATCCGTCGCGGAATAGTAATTCGTTGTGAAAGATGTCGCGGGAATCGAAACGAGACAGTTTTGTCTTACTTGAAAATAGACCGTGTAAAAATACGTTCTGAGGTAACAATATCGGGGTGACTACGCAACTATTTTCGGGTTAAGGTTATGTCGAGTCCGTGGCTCGAAACGCGTCGATAACGGATGCGTACCAAATCTGTTTACGCTTTCAAATTTCGGTGGATATTCCAACCCGTGCGGACGATTAAAACTTTCTTAAAACAAAAAAAAAAAAACTTGGCTTCTTTTCCTTTCTAAATTTAACCCTTTCTAACTGTTTCATTTTCGAACGAGATACGCCTCGGCGGATAATCAATTTTCTTCTCGAATTTCACGTAACGACGATGTTCCGAGTTCGCGGCGCCCGTTAGTAGTTAATTATTTTTACTCGACCCAACGAGCTTATTAATCGAGCCACGAGATGGACGCATCGTTGGCTAGTGCTCGTGTTTCGTTATCCGTTGCTATCGTTTCGAATAAATTATCTCGGGGTGTAAAGTGCAGTTCCACGGTTCTGCAATATCGCGGTGTTGCGGCACAATGTTGCACAATCGCGTTGCAGCGAAGACTGCCAGCGACGGAGTCCTATCGTTGATAGGAGCGTTCAACTCGAACCGATAAGATACAATACTCGTGATTAATCGTTTAGGCCCGATTCGCGAAGCTCTACTCGTGAAACGCGCCGACGAGGGGATCAGTTGTGTCGTCTGTGATACGTGCACGACCTAAATACATCTCTATCCCTAAATATCGAAAGAAAATATTCTTGGACCGCAGGGGAGCGTGAACGGTGATTAGAAGGACCCTCGTATTTATTGCTCGGAACGTAGGAGGACCGCGCAGTCGGTAAATCCCTGAGTCCTAAGTGTGCAGTTTTTCGGTTATGAGAAGAAAGCCTACTCTTTGGGAATAGGAAACTTCTCGTCCTAGAATTTATTTTACTCTGCAAATATTATAATACGAACTTTTTTTCAGTTTCTTGTACATTCGAGTTTCTCCTAAATACGTCGAAATCTGCAGTAAAACGATCAACTCGTGAAACGAGCCATCGTTTAATTCGTATACATACAAGCATTACGAAAATTGTTTCTAGCTACTCGTGCGCAGATAATCCCGTTTCCGCTACTTTCCGAATAGATTGAACGATCTCGCAAGGCGACTGTCGGCCTGGAGTTACCTCGCTCGCAGTTCGGTCGATTCTCCGACGAAATATGTAGGTTGTGTACTGGTGTACTACCCTAGCCGTGGCCCGATGTATACGTACACGCGTGGCACGTGCGTGAAACGCGCGTATGTGTGAACGGCCGTGAACACGCATGCGTCCACGCACTATAGGATGCCATTGGATGGCTGCATTGGGTCTCTCGACGCGTTTTCTCCCTCCGGGACTCACAGAGTCACAGTTTTACGTGTTTCTTTAGCTAATCGGAGACGGTCTTGCTTTTCTATGATTAATCATGCCTCGTGAACTCCTTTACTATACTACTTTATCGTGCTCTTCGAACACTGTTATTTCACTTCGAAACGGAAACGGGTGGATGCACCGTGACGAAACGCAAACTCGGGACGCCTCGGAATATTCTCACGTTACGTTACGTTACGTTACGTTGCGCGTAAGAACATTTTTTTTCTTCATTTTTCCAATTAAATTTCAAAGATCCGGAACTCGTAGCAATTAAATTCACCGACTCTAACTTTTACGAACGTAGGGAAGCGTTTGCGTTGGCGCGAGTGAAATAATTTTGTTGCAATCTAATTACAAAAATTACCATACCAAACATTGAATTCGATATCCGTAGCTTTTATCGATAGTCGATTATCGATTGTTCCAAACAATCGTGCGTCTTATCTCCGATGCGATCCGCTACGTGCATAAGATACTCGGTCGCAAATGTGAAAGTCAGTCGGCGACGTGGTCTACGATTTTCTCTTGTACTCGATATTGCGCGAGATCGAGAAAAAAATGGCCGCGTATAAGAGAGCACGACGGAAAACAGGATCCAGATACGAGTAGAGGGTTAGGAGCATTGTCCACCTGTCCACCTTCGTTCCCCCAACCGGCCGTGAGGCACCTGCGTGACGTCACACGAGGAAACAGCTGGTCGTTCCTTTCTTGCCCCGTCTCTCTTTCGCTCTCTCGGTTTCGAGGACCTCTTGCTTACTTAGCCTTCCCGCTCCCTCCAGTGCTTTGTCCTTCTGTCTGTCCCGTCTCTTTCCCCCACGCTTCCGTTATACATGATGCTCTCCCTTTCTTAACTCGGTGTCTACCACTTCGAGTTAGCGACTCCTTTCGTTCTGGCCAGATCCGTAGCTCCCCTTAACCCCGAGAGGATTTCTCGGATCTCGACCGATTTAAACCGCGCTACTAAATTATTTACAGCTCATTTTGAGATCTTTAATTATCGACTTTTATTCGATTCGTAACGTACAGACAAGTAGACTTTGAAATTATTTTTCTATAGAAATCAAAGGAGTTTCGTCCCTCCTCTGAGTTCACTCGTTGCCAAGTGGATCATCTTTCTCTTGATGATAGAAACACTCACCCCATGGTATTCGGCGGTTATCGACGCTCTACGACTTAGCGTATACGTACATGCAACAAAATTGAAAAATACGAATGAAATGATAACGAAGGGATCGTGTTCTCTGGTTAGCAAAACATTACTACAAAACGAACGAGAGGTACTGGAGCTCGGTACGCGTTTAGGAACGTATCGCGTAGTACTTCAAGATACTTTGAAAAGTGACGGTGTGTTCTCGATGGATGTTACGTCTCCGCCGGTTCTGTTTCGTCGTTCCTACGCATTAGAACTTTCGGTAATCCATGCTCGATCCAGCGTACAACGGATTCCGTAAATGCCGTCGGGGAAAGCAAGCGCGTCGGTATTCCATTTCGCTTTGGATTTTACGTTGTACCTGTTTCGAGCCTTGGCGAGCTCGTACGAAGACGGAGAGAAAGAGAGGAGTAAAGGAAGGTCGAGAGTAGGTGCGTTTCGTCTCGGATCTGCTGTGCAACGGACGGTCGGTAAGGTTAGGTGAGACGATCCGTATATTGTACTGGCATCGATAGCCAGGCGAGAAACACCGATCGACGCAATTCTTATCTAGATACAAACGGTAAATTGACGAGTAGAGGCTATTTCATTTTAAATGCTTCCTAATTCAATAGCGAAAAGATTAACTCTGTCTAAGTTAACAAACAAGGATGATAAATCTTTTGGCCCGTTTGGTTGAGTATTCTTCATCAAAATCTTATTAGATACCACCGGCCTTCGATGGTTCCTTCGAGATCCTTTGAGGTGTCGTATCTTCGGTGTTATCGATGAACCACTCCAAGTACGACGAATTTTAAGCCCGTGAAACATTCGCCAAAGATATGCTTCCGCGAAGCGTCGCGATGCGGAAAGCAAAGCAACGAAACTGCGTCTCGTGCTCTATTCATTTCCAAGAAGCGTTCGTTTACAGTGGATGAAAAAAGTAGTTGTACGTAAAAAATCAGTTTCACCACCTGCAGAAACGACGACTGTCGGAGTAAGTGTTCGAAATAAAAATGCGTTGAGATAATTGTCGGGATAGAGACTTACTCGAATGTACATATTTCGATAACACCCCCAACGCTGCGTTGCTTCTAATCTTTTTTCATTAATCTCTCGGTTCCGCCATCGTTTGTCGCTAAACATCAATTAACTTGGAAAAAGCACGAAGCTCAGGTGTATCTTTCACGGTGTTCTCGGGCTAAGAGCAGAACCCAAGAAAAAGATTCGTCGAGCCGCGTAAAAACCGCGAGCTGCTCGCTTATCTTGAAAATGTGCCACATGTTATTCGCAGAGTCCGTCTTTGTTCGACCCTCGTGTCACCGTCCTGGGGTCGATGTGTTCCTCTCCTTCCGCGAGGTTCCCGCGCTGGATGAAGCGAAAGGGTGGACGGTAGAGAGGAAAGGAGACGAGAGGAGAGGGAGGCGAGTTCGTATCTCCATTTTCGTTTCGCTCGTGCAGAACTCGTTCCTCCTTCCCATACCTTTCGACCCATAGCGTCTCCTTCTCCGTTTGCTCGACGCTGTCCCTGTCCCTCGTGCACGCCCGAGGTTTCTCCCCTCTGCGAATAGCGTGACTGTACACAGGGTGTCTCGAAAATGTCTCTCGCGATCAGCCACGGATGGGCAAGATTTTAATCCAACGATCGACCACGAATAAAGTCGATGTACGGTCGAATTCGAATGACACGCCTGTGAACGTTTCGTCGACCGTAGATGGATGCAAACGTGTTTTCGTTCGTTGTTTATCGAAATTATTACTTTGGTCGTTATTATCGTTGGTGCTATTCTACGATGTAATTGTAATCGAAAATTGTATTCCTTTATACGATACGTACGAGTGCTTGGGATGTGACTGCACCAGCGCTTACAGAAAATCATTTAGAGTGGCTGCGCAAAGAGCCTTCGAAGAGAGACCGAGAAAGCGATGCTCGCACTCACCGTGTTTGTTCGCATGGCAACGCTCCGCGTTCGATCATGTTTACAAACATTCGCATTCGATAACGATGAAACTGTGATTACGCGCGTTTTCTTTAGTACATCTCTAGATACATTACGTATGCATACGTGATATACAATGTGTTATACAAAGTACAAAATAATACGAGACGATCAATTTAACGGGTTACAGTGCTCAAAAAATCAACGTTGATTTGCTTAGAGTCGCCGAGGTTAATCGGAGGGAAAATTAAATTACCGACGATAATTTGCCAACCGATTTGAAAATTTGAAAAGTGTTTTCGATGCGAAAAGGAATCCTTTGCGCATACCGAGGCTAAGCTCGAAAGCTTCGACTCGCGACCGTCGTTCGAAACGTTAAAGCGTAACCTAATTTCGAATCCGTCGAGGAAGGAATGAGTTTCGTACTGTACTTGGAAATAAACGCGACACTCGAAAGGGTTCGAAAGCAATTGCAACGCTATCTTTGGAACTCCCTACTTCCCGGACGCCTCTTGCCCACTCGAGCAGAAGGGACATACTGCGAAGACGCGCGTGTGCGTGCGTGTTTACACGAAGCACGTGTATCCTTCGCATCGAGCCTCGTCGTCGACTCGGAGCGGTCGTCATCGAGGGACGCCAAGCGACACGTTCTTTGAGCTGCGTGAAAACTACAGTTAATTCTCTCGATGGACGCGTGGCGCTGTTGAGCCGTCTGCGACGTAAACGCCGTCCATACGTGACGATTCTTGTTCGATAAGAGTGATATTCAATGCGCGCGATCCAGCGACGCTCAACTAGGTTTTTACACGGAGGATCCGTCGACCGCTTTGGCACTTATCTTTCATGAATACTGGAGGAAGAGAAAGAAAGTTGGATTGTCGTCGTTCGAACGAGGGAATTTTCACGCGAACGAATATTTGTGTAAGCGTACGCGTTTGTTGTTCTACGTGGTTTTACGTCATCGCCTCCTATAACGTAAATAGAAAGCATTAAGCTTCGATTTTTCAATTCTACGACACGGTTTAGAAATTGTGGACTGAAATCGTACAAACCGAGACTCATGTTTTCCGATTTGCTGCTATACGGTATGTTTACCAACGGAATGTATCCTTTCGTCGCAGACACAAAGTCCGATTGCTCTGAAAGTCAACAGTAGGAGAGCGGACGGGCGGGCTGGCGGCGGGGGGGGGGGAGGGGGAGTCTTGTGGCTCGAACTGCAAAGTAAACGCAGCTGGGCTCTGAGACAAAACGGTTCTACGAAATGCGATACAAGTGACCCTTTGTCGAAGGAAAAAAAAAAAAACATTTATAACGGTCATAATTCGGCAACGGTTCTAGAAATAATTATTTACACCCGAGCTTCCATCATTTCGAAAACGGCCGAAACAACACAGCAAATTGATTGGATCGGTCAAGTTTATTATGGGTCGTTCGAGTAAGAGTACAACGGTAGCCCCATCGACACGGCCATCTCTGCTATTCGATCGTTTCCATGGTTTCCAGTTTCTCGCATCGGTTCTTGCTTCTGGTAATCTGTTCTGAAATAACCGATTCTATTTTCGGTGTTTAGGAAAGCACCATCGTGGAACTCTGTATCGGCTAGGGAATTTCGAGAGGTTTCTTTAATTATGTATCGAATCCTTGTATCCAACCATGGATACAATTTCCATACGGATAGCGAAAGTGGTGCCTTCCTTGGATATATGCAAACGAGTAGATCCGCGACAACCAAGGAACGGTGTGTCCCTCTCCAGCAACAGTTGGATCATTTCCTTTAGCGAAATATCCGTGTATTACTTCTCGGACGACCACTAACCATAGATGTTCGAATTTCTAAAAATATCCGTCTCCGTAGCCGCTGTTTACGTTTGCACTTAATTACCGAGAGACAGTTTCGTAACAAAAGCCCCGCTCGAATCGAACGTTTAATGCGTTTCGAGTGGACGCGAGTAGTCTGCGGGAAGGGGAAGAGGAGAGCGGCGGAATAAATTAAATAGAAAAGAAAAAGGTCTCGTCGGTGCGCGTCCAGTGAAATAAAACAATATCGATCGCGTAGCCAGACCGAAGAGAAAGAAGAAAAAAAGACCATTATCGAACGTAAGTAATTCTGCACCCTTCTATTATATCCCCCGCCATTGAGATTGGCACACCCCGCTAAGAGAAAAATCCCAGTCCTCCGCTTAAAAGGGGTCGTCTTTGTGTCTCGACTGCGTAAGATCAAAAAGGGCCGGGAGCTTTGTACGCACCATTTCGAATCACCTCGCTTCGCTGCACTCGGCCAAAACTCTCGACAAACAAATTTCCGTTCGCCTTTGAATTTCAATTACGATTATCAGTCGACAACTCGTGTCGCGTAAACGCCGGAATAAACGCTTGGCCAACTCGAACGGAAGAACCGATCGAACCAAAAGTGCCCAAAGCTTTTCTGTATTTTCTTCCAAACTAATCCCTTTTTCGGTTCGGTTGTCTTCCTTGGGACATCGCCTATAATACCCTTTCATGCTTCCGAAATACCTACGTATTCGAGGTCAGCCCTTTACTCCACCGTACGTTTTATGCATTTCGTAACAACGTTGCATTCGTCGTCGAGAAATTCTTCGTAAAATGGTCCGTGTTACGCACACGAATTAATTTGTTAACGCTACTCCCGGCCCGCAGATACGAACAATTTAAAAGTTGGAACGAAATTGCTCCCGAATCGTCCAAGGTCCAAGGCGGAGCCGCTTAACAATTTCATTCAATTAACCCGACCGGCTTGGCAGATGTAGATTACGAGAACGTCGATCGTGTGCCGCTTGTGTTTCGCGACACGGGGAGGCCTAACCTGACCGCGTCACAACCGCGCTTTACGTATGTCTCGCTGGCACGCGAGCGTGCAACCGCCCCCACCCGTTTTGCCCATCCGAACTTAAGCCTTTAGCACCGGAGAATCGCTTCCAACAGTGCCGTATTAACCTGTGCCCCACGCTGGGGGCTCGCGATGCTGTTAAGGCGGCCCTGGCTTCCGATACCATAAATATCAACGTTAAGACAAAAAGAGTATGCGAAATATTCTAGTCAGATATTTATCTATATCGTGCCGATGGACATGTCAAACGTTGCTTATTCTGTACTTGTGCTTTTTCATCTTAGGTGGCGCCACCGTCTATCGATGGTCGCCTATGTCACTTGCAAATACAGAATCTTCTTTCTCGTAACGATTCGTCGGTTTGCCTGCCGTTCGATACACTAATCTGGCCATAAGCTACCTACGCCTAGACTGGTTCTTTGACTCGTTACGACTCTGAACTCTCCACCTCGACTAATTCTTCGTTCCTCGAGCTATCTCCAACCATTCGAAGCATTCGCATAACTCGGTCTTCATTTTTCCTCGCTGTTCTTCCATTTACCTTCTTCGCGGCTTCTATTTCTATTCGGACCCGAAGCAAATACTTTCGCGACGAGGATATTACCAATCCGAATTAATTGTTTTTATTTATTCCACATTTATTTGTATATATATATATATATATACATATATATAACGCGAATACAGAAGGAACAACATCGCTCCTACATGGATCACGTATTAGCTCCCGGGACTAGGCAAACTATAAGAGCGGGAAAATTGTCGAGGGAAGCGATTCCAGCGTGACCCACTTATCGCTGATAGACAATAAAACACAGTTCCAACGCCCGCTAGGTCTCGAAGGTTAATCGATGATTAAAACTCGATTACCGTCTACGTTTCCGCGGAATATCGACGAATTTCAATCTTCCTTTTGCGCGACGTTTCTTCTGTTCTTGCCAGTTGTCCCCTATTGGACGAGCCGTCGATATGTTTTGATCCAGAGCAACGACCTCGGTGTATCGTTTGCTAAAAAAATTCCCTTATCGTTCGTGTTATGCAACGCGATGATGTTTTGCCGACGAGTCGCACTACGAAGACCTTTGAAACTCTCATTAAACGGACGTTTATTTAGAGAACGTTTTAACCCATTCGTTCGATCAAAGTAAATTTTGGTCGTATACATATAGTATAGCGTCCGATGGCTCGGTGTGTAAAGCGCTCGCTCGACTGTCGAATCAAGGGTCCCGATTTCGGATCGTACAAACTCGTCGTAACGATATTTGTACGAAAGAGACCCGTTTTTAAACCGAGGAATCAAAAGACGAAGAAACATTTTACAGAAAGGTATCGACTCTCTCGGCAGACGACGCGTGCAATGAAATATTTCAAAATGTTGGGAATGTGAAAGTCTTGCGTGCTCGCGTTCGAGCTACACGACCGCTTCGTTTTCTAGAAGCAAAACGTTTATTGCCGGCAGAAGCCGGATAATAGAAATTATCCACGGTTCCAAGTGACCTAGAAGCAGTTGGTAATCGCGGATCGCGACGGTGTCACCGCAGGATTATCTTGCAGTTGACAAACTACCTGGCTACCTAGCAATTTACAACATCTCTTACCCGTTGTTTTCCCCCTCTGAACGACGTTCGACTTCTTCGTCTGGAAGGCGCGATTAAACGGGACAATAATTTCACTCGGAAACTGGCTTGCTCCAGGATCATAAATCAACCGAACTATGCGCTGGCAAAAACTTGCGCTACACCATCGACCCCTATTTCCACGTCCCCCAAAACACGTCGCTGTTTGACTAAATCGCTAGTCATTCGACCGACCACCAGTGCGCCATACCTGTTTTCGATATAGTCGTAATATAGTCTGTATTATATTATGTTATATATTAATAATAATAATTTCTCAAGGTAATCTGTCAACGTTACGTCATCTAAATTGAGCCTGTAAGGCATACGTTCCAACTGACAAAGAGACTACAAAGTCTGGATTGTATTCGAACCTGTCCTGATGCCATCTACACCTATCCGTAATATGTAAATACTTGCACTAAAGTGTCTAAACGAAATAACGTCGACGCGGCCGTTGGCGTTCGTTTGAGCGATCGATTTCGACACGCCTTCGAAATGCACGCGAAACGGAACCCGTCCGAAGACAACGTCCCACGGCTATCGCGACGGCTGCCGTGAAACCAGGCCGTGCGAAGAATTAGACAACGTGGTTAGGTTGTTCGTTTCTCCAGCGTCCGTGGTGTGTCGTGCTCGTGGATGAGCTCGTTTCTGCGTGTCTCTTTCGATCTCGATGCCAAGCTACGTCACGATTTATTTCCCAACCAGTGCGGTGCCCGACATTCTTATTTCACCTATCCACTTCCCTCTTTGTCCTTGCTCGACGTCCGCGAGCGCGTACAGTTCGTTAGATCTCGATCCCTCGGGTTCGCCATCCGATGCGCCATCGATTAACATCCTCCTCGAAACCGGGCTAAACGATACTTTGGCCGTGTACAATTAATAACGACCGTTCGCAATTGTAGGCGTTAGATTAGGTTAGACAGAAATTAATTCTGTGCCTTTACTCTTTTCACTCTAGAAACGTTTATTTATTTATACGTTTTTCCGATCATTTGTTTCGGTACGTGACTCGATGATAGCTTAAAAACGTATTATCTAGGTATTTCCCAACTGATGTACGCGATAACGGGAATCTATTTGGTCGAACGTATCTAGTTGAAGCCGCGGTACGGTCGGTGATGTCGCTTTTAATTCGGTAAGAAAGTGGGTTTCTGGGTCACAGCGCAACACAGGCGTACAAACGACTTCACACCACTCTCGAGGAAACTACTTTCTTCGGAGCAGTGCCGTACCTTTTGCGACAACGCGTTACTCGATTGCACCACACGGAACGCTTCGTCCTTGGCACGCGTTAGAGGTGATCGCGCCGCGAAAAAGATAAACAATTAAAGTTCCGTGCGTTTATTTTCGATCGTAGGACGTATTTTAAATGAATTTTGTCGGAAATGTACATGTTTTGCAGCGCGAAGAAACAGAACGAAATTTTGATGGGATCCGGTCGAGGTCTCGATAGGTTGCTCGTTCCGTTTCGAGGAAACCACGTGGCAGGGATATTTTTGACGAGAGCGAAAGTCGTAGGTTTCGTCGGAACGATTCCGACTTGTACGTTCTCCGGCGAGGAATGTGCACGTCGAACGAGGGGGGGGCTAAGCTTCTGCGTTTATCCTTACGTAAATTCGACGCAATGTTATTACGCAGAATTTAACTGCGCCGTGAAGTGCGTTGACAATAACGCACAGGTTGCAACAAACCGGGTAACATTTTATATGAATAAAGGGTAGTGTATTCATAAAATTCGAATAAATATAAAATATCACATTATCGAACAACTCGAACAGTCTTGGCCCTACTTTCGCGACGCTCTTTCGCCGTCTGGACGATCCCAGTCCCCGTCGTTCGACCTCCAATCGACAGCGGCCGTATATAAATTCTATATTTTGATCTTTACACGCAACTCCGTATATTATTGTCTCGACAAGTTTCGTTGATTGCGAACCAGGAATTATTCCGTGACAAAGAAATAAGGTTTACGCAGTGAACGCGAGAGGCGCGAACGGCATGGCAGCCCGAGACGACGACCTTGACTCCTTTCGACTGTTGTTCTTAGGAGATCCGCGGGCGGTTTGTGAGCGAGGGGAGGAGGACACGTCGGACGAAGGGGTGGCGGTGACACGGCGTATCGGTGCCTTCGCTGAAACGGCTTTTAAGCCGGATTTGAATAATCCTCCTCCTCCTCCTTCACACACACACCCCCCCCCCCCCTCGCCTCCCACCACCCTCCCTTCCTGCGAAATCCTCTTTGCACCGGCTCTTGCATCCTCCGTGTAACAGCGAGCGGGAGCTTTCTAACAGCTTCTCGACCGAAAAATGAACCAATCTTCTAATAAGAACGTAACCCAGCCGTAATCTGTATTCTCCTCGCAACCAACAAACTTTGCTATTCATCGTTAACGAATGAAATCCGCTAATATCCCCCAGATTCTCCTCCGACGGGGTATCGAATCGATTGATAATCCCCGGCACACGTCGAATCGGATCCCACTGGGAACGATAGAGGTAGCTTTCGCGTGGGGTGCATTCCGATGCAATAACAACGTCGCGAAAATAGTGGCAGGTCGAGTAACGCGAGAGTCCTTCTTGCCCGGCCAGGACTTATTTAGCGTCGGAGCGTTGCACATTGCGGACTTTTGGCGCGCCTTTCACCGAGCCGTGCCTCCGTCATAATTAAATGGACCGTTGTTTCGTCACGTCCGTGCGTCACTGACAATTAACGTAACACAAGATCCGGACAGGGAATCGTGTCAGTCGCGAGTTAACCGTGTCCAGAATGGAAGAAACGTCCAACGGAGGGGTGTCTCTCTGGCAATTTTCAAAGAGACCAACCAGGGGAGTTGATACGGTCTAACGAGACGCCGCATCGTTTGGCCAGAAAGTAATTACTCGGACCCATGGCTTGACGCTAACTTTCTTGTCACTTATCGTTCGCTTACTTTGAATGTAAATTCATGCAAATTAAGCGTATCGTGCACGCAGTCGGCCCCACAAACGCTGGTGTTTACGATATTAATAAAAACATAGTAATAAAATTTGTTTTCATATCTCGTTATTCCACGGTCGACCCAGTCGCGGTCGGCTACGCGCACCGTAACATGCCGATACAGTTAGTCGAAAGAGTCGACGATAAAGGAAACAGGAACGTCGCAGCGTCCGCGCGGAGTCGTTTCACGTCTGCCTCGCAATTCTGAACGATGATTGACTACCTGCCAGGAGCACAGTGACTCAGCTAATTGTTAGATCGTGTCATCGACAATGGAGGTACGAACAATGCGGAACTGACCGGTTAATCGAAACGCTAGACTACGCGAAAAGTCAGCGAAACTGCACTGCGTTGAGACGAGATTAATTGGCTATTCGAAGTCGTTGAGGTATCGTCATCGTACCGTTTGAAATTTCAAATCAGGCTTTACTTTAACATTATCGTACTCATTTACATTTCTTATTCGAAATGACTCGATGATTAAACGGAGAATCGAAACCTACGAAACTAGGAAACGGTGCTCTTTAAATGTTCGTTATCGATGCTTTCATTCTTCGCCGTCTCAGTCTGAATTAACGTGAAAAAACCCGAGCCTCTTTATCCCGAACCAATATTTGTAGTTAGCGAAGATACCAAGGAGGTCCGGTTCCACCGTTGGACACCTCGGAAAATGTGTAACGTAGATAGGATAAATTGCAGGGTCGATACAGTTTCGAAAGGCAGCCGTGACACCGTTTCGACGGACCTTGTCCGTGAATTAAAGTGAGACCGGGCCCCTGACCCCAGCCTACGCACCTGTCGGTGCCCCAGGAGCGACGCGATCGCGACGATCCCCGAAACGTTACGACGACGCACGAGGCCGCGATCGATATCGTGGAGGGGGCCCCGTCTCTACTGGCACGAGTTACGGTATCTGTCGTACTCCGACTCGAAAATTAAAGATCCGCCTGTTACGCTGCAGCGCGAAAAATCGTCTCGACGATACCGTGTGCAAACCATACGCCAAAGATTGTCTGTATTTTCGAATCGTATCATATAAAGATATGCTGAAAGGAGGAGTTTCGATAGATGGAGATATCATAGATAGAGCAGGGGAGACATAGGTCTGCCTATTTCATTGTTAGAAAGAGAAAGGAAAACGCGATACTCCATCTATCTCTGTCTACTAAATCATGCGTCGTAAAAATCAGAATATCGTTGAATGGCGAGTTAACTCCGCATATTTAAAATTTACACAACGCTAGGAACGGTACGATATTACAAGAAAAGAATCGAAAGCCGAGTGGCGCGAATCGACCAAAGGGTTAACGTTGGCAAGGATATATATTCGAAAGAATTAAGTCTGATCTGAGGTGAGCTAGTAGACCTTTAAAGATTCGTAAATCAAATCGATACAAATAAGTATTGGTACGTTAACGAACTCGGAACTGGATTACTCAACTATTCGCGCGTAATTCGTATCTTTATTCGATTACGCGAGTAAAACCAGGCTTTAATCGACACTGGTTATATCGTAAAGAGGGTATACGTCTTATCGATTGGGTCGAGCTGCGCGTAGAAACATTCTATTTTATAATGAATTAACTCGTACGTTTTACCTTACGATGTCAACGATGATCGTTTACGCGACGTGTTATTATACGGCTAGAACTGGTTGCGGTAGGGAAAATAAGACGGAACAAGCACAAATTACAAGGTTCGATTACACGGGGTGTCTATAAATAAGTGCAGTACGATACAATGATCGCACGGTGGTGGATAACGAAGAAGCGCCAGAAGATATTCCTTTGCTACTTTTTACGTCGAATCCGATAGGGTAAACGAAATGTCTTGAACGATATTTTTCGAAATGATTTCGAGATCGCAAATGACGAATTAATAAATGTTAGGTTAACGAGTGTTGCGTGCTGGGTGTCGAGGGAGGAGGTGTTTGCCGTGGGATGCTAGAGTTCTCGATGGCCAACAGGAGTCTATTTATATTTCGCACCATCGAATCGATGAATAAATGGGTTGTCTACAAAGGTCCGCGAGGTGGATGAGAGACGAAGGGGGCCGATGTTGAAAGGATTAATGAAAACGAGGGTCCCGAAGTTGGGTCAATGGCGTAACCCGAGGGCGTGTAACTCGGTTCGGATTCAACGAGGTATACGTGTAGCAGATACACAGGCTGTATCACCCTGTTACATCACCCGAAATATCGCGATTGTATTTCGCGACCCTTATCGAACAAGTAGAACTTGACAAGTAGAACTTGACAAGTAGAACGACAAGTTGTTTGACTTTAATTTCGAGGAACGTTCTAATCGATGCGAAGCAATCGAGGTAGCGGAACTCTCTGGACTTTAACTCCATCGTTCACTTCGTCGTGCGTGATCGATGGGTCGCGTTCGATGGCTACCATGGCTTCTGTATCAACCGTCTCTGGGACTAATAAGACACGTAGTTCTCCAACGGCGTACCTTTTACAACGTCAAAGCGAATTCATAATTACATTTGCATCGGTAGGGCGTTCACGTGCGTACTGCTGGGGCCACGTGCATAACGCTCGCAGTTAGCAATCAATCGCATCGACCTACTACGGCCCGACTTCGGCATACTCCTCGTAAACTCGGAGATACTCGAACGCGATGGCTTGGCTCTAAACCCATCTACAACCTAACGTTCCTTTACGATTAATAAAATAGCCGTGAACGTTTTAATGATGTTTTACACGCAAATACGTACCACGCTTTTCGACCATATCTTGTCCTGTTCGGAAATTGATACCGCGCCATTTTATGCGAAACTTGCCATTTATTTGAAAAAAAAAGAAAAGAAAAAAAAAACTATACCGTTTACGATATATACCGTTTTCCTGCAATCGTACGAGAGGGTACACACGCCTACAGCTACGAACGGTTGAACGTAAACGTGCAAAATTAATCTTTGCCCCTAATAAATGTAGCGTTGAAGCAAAAAAAAAAAAAAACTACAACATTCCTAACGTATCCAAAATCATTTCTTAACGCTAAAATGTAAAATAAATTAAAAATTTTCGTTCCATTTTCACTCTCGCCCACTCCCCCTGGTTGTACTAACGCGAAACACGGAAGTTGTGAAAATGTCGACGTCGGAAAAGACACTCGAGAGTTCGTCGGTCCGATGGAATTAATTAGGCGTCAAGCATATACGTAAACGCCGCCAGCTCGGTCACGTAATTATGTCGACGGGTCGATCAACATCGTAAAACACCGAATTACTATCGAGCCCCGACCTCTATCCAAAGAGAGAAGCGCGCGTAATATCGATCCCATCCCGAGGTTTGGTCCGGCCGACGATATTACGATACATCTCTCGGACGACGTGCGGACCGCAACTTTCATTCGATTTTATTACGCCTCGTGCACGATCCGCGCCGCGTAAACACCTTCTTATCGCGAGTCTGACACCGATCGTTAAGGGAAAACTCTCCGCACACCTGGACGCGCACAAGCGTCGCGATTTCGTGTCATTATCGCTGGACGTGCTTCGGAAACTCGTATCCATTCTTAACCCTTTGGGCGCCACTAGCCATCCAGATCTGCGTTGAAAATGCGTGAAAAACAATTCCTGCAAAACTTTAGCACCCAATTTTAACATTGACGCGTAGCCCCGAACCTTCGAAAGTTTCAAATGGGTAAATACGTAGAACTATTTCGATCGGTTACTTTCTTTTTTTTGTAACCCCGATGAAAATCGATGAAACGATTTGAAACTCGGCAAAGTTGTCGCTTATAATGATAGGAACAAGCAGAAAAAAATGTCAAATTTTTATCTTTATTCTTTCCTCACATATCAGCGCGGTAAATACAAAGTTATTTTCGCTACTTATCAGAGAAGATTGCTGGAATTCATCGGTGAACAGTGTCGAGGAGATTTCAGCGTTCTTCGAGGCTAAACAGGGCCGTCTCTGATCGATCGTATTCGCCAGCGGGGGCGGCCCGAAACTTCGTCCCTTTAGCAGGGGCTAGCCATTCGCAGTAAATGCTTGGAATTACTTCAAATACCATTTCGCGATCTCTCGAATCTACTCGAACGTACAGTCTTAAAAGGTCTTGGAAAATTTACCTATTTTTATACTCTAATCGTACGATTGATACATACTATAAGCGTCTAATTAAAATACCGTACGAGAAATGACCGTAGCCAGAAGAAGGGGAAAACGCGTGTGGACGTGACAAAAAAAAAAAAAAGAAAATTCCTTATTTCGTTTCGCAGCGGGATAAAGAGTTTCAGTTGGCGAATATTCAACGCAAATCACGCTCTCCGGGAGTATCGAGCTTGCACCTGGACCAGTTTTCTGCCGCAGTGCTCTGCACGGCCCGCGAACGTCGTCTCTATCCTCACTTTCTCTCTGCCTCGCTCCCTGCGTTTGCATTTTTTTCATCAAAACGTTTCAGGTCGACGAACGGCCGGATAGTATAGCCGAGTCACGCTGGAACAGATGCATTTTAAATCTTGGCACGCGATGAAAATTCACCGGCACGAATGGTACAAACAGTTTCCCGCTGCCGGGAAAGACGATCGTTGCCCACCTCATCGAAAATTCGGCCCTTTCGATGCTCGACGATGATGCGCGCGCTGCAATCAAAATTTATCACAGTCGAACAATTTTTCTCTTTCGATTATTTTTTAACGATTTTATTCGTGGCGCTGGGTGTGCTAGGAGGAATGCTCTGGGAAGAAAGTAGATAGGCCTCCGTTTTACCAGAACATTCCAGATCACAGGTGCGTCGTTGCACCAGCGAAGCAAAAGACGAGCGTAGAAAGTTAGACCTCGTTATAGCACGAGACCTTTTTCCTCTAGCGTTTACCTCTGCTTTCGATCGAAAGAGAGGCTGGCTCTGTCCCCGTTGCTTGGTTCGTCTCGCGAATCGTAATTAATCAATATTTAAAATTAATATTCGGCTCTGACGCTGACGTTTCCGTGATAACTCTTCTCGCGATTTTACTATTTTCTTAGAAGGTTAGAAAATATATGTTTCCTTGTAAGTAGACTGCGGATGTAAGAATTAAGATTCCAACGAAAGTATGGCTCGTCTCCTAAACAGCGTAACGTGTATTTTATCGTTGATATCTTATATTATTTTTGCATTCGCGGGCATCCTTGGACGCTTTGCCACATTTTCACTTTACATAATTACATAAACATTCGCGGTCTACTTGCAAGTATCGAAGCTACGCGTTTTGAAAGATCTATTAAAAAAAAGAAAAGAAGCGTGTCTATGTAAAGTCTCTCAGCTGCAAGATTCAGGGATACGTGTACGTTGGATGGTAGATGGTATCGACGAGGAGCGAGAAGTGAACGAACTCGCGGGCTGGTGGTCCTTGGGACGAACGGGTACAACGGTCGAAACGTAGCTGCAAATGCTCGACGTGTCCCTGACTTGGCAATTAGGTCAATGCCTTTACAAATCGATGACCTGTTGAAAAATTGTTCTTATTTATTCTTCGGGCCCCGTCTTCCTTGACCAACGCTAGACGAGAGCGTCGGAGCAGCGTTAATCTCTGTCCTTTCGGAGCAATAATGAGACGCCATATGCCATCCCCTTTAGTTTCTCGACAAGTTTCTAGATGTCGCACCCGTTTCTAGGCGGCGCGTGTGGTTGTCTTCCAGGACCGAATTCTAACGATATATCGTAGTGTCGCGCCTCCCAATCAAACGATTAGGATACAAACGACCAGACGCGTTAACGTCTTTCTCGAAAGGGACGTCTTTCTTTACAGTCGGTAAAGTGGTCGACTGTACCCTCGATCCAATATGTAACAGCGTTCGAATCTTTCGCGAGCGCATCCATCGATCGTCCACGATGATCCAAATTTCCATCGAGTCAGGTCGCGTTACAAGCCGTCTTAGGACATCTCTCGACGCCGCGTGTACACCGTTACATAATCGATATCTCGCCATGCCCAAATGCCTTTATAACACGGTTTATCGATTCGCAACTCCGCCGCCTCGGCCGGTCGTGTACGCGCGTTACGCCGTCATAATAAATTGGCCACCGACTGTGTAACAGCGTTAACGTCGATCCGAGAAAGATAACTCGGCCGGCTGGTGACAGTCGTTGTCTCGTTGTCCTTGGATTACGAACGGCTTAGCGTTCCGCGGCATTCTAGAAATTCGATACACCACGAAACACGCGAAAAAAACTCGCGTCTTTGCGACGCGTCTCGCAGGCTCCTTCGTAACGTCGTTTCGATGCTTAACCCTTTGCGGTGCGAGGTGACGTTTTCTGCCAAACGTTTGACGAAAGATAGAATCGATCGGAAATAGATCTAACCCAGACCTGACCATGAAACTTAAATCCATCTATCGTTATCGAATACTCGTTTCTTTCATTTTCACGGAAGATGCCGAAAGATTTCGATCCGAATCGCGTCCGCTCGACTGTTACGAATCGACTGATACTCCGCGCGGTGCAGGCTTTTTGCGTTTGTTTCTTTTTTTTCTTTAATTTCTGAAACGGCTGGTTTCCCTTCGGTTAAAAGGACCGTGTTTGCTACGATGATCAAAAGGAGAGAACACAGGGACAAAAAGGAGTAACTCAAACGGGGCAACGGCGCGGGACGCGGCGGGAAAGGGGAGGGAAGGGGAACGGAACACGCAGCGTTGTAGGAGTCAAAGAATTTTTCGTGAAATTTTCGTGAACGCGAAACCTGAAACGGTTTGTTTCCCAGCTTGCATTGTGTGTTCGTCGTTCGTTACGACCAAAGTCACTGGGTATATAAAGTACCGTCTTTGATCAAACCAATGCGTTGTCTATATTTCGCGACGCTATATTTACCGCGTTCCCAAGTATCGTTCAAATATTAATTACAATAATTGGAAAGTATTAGGTGTAGGATGACAAGTGTATTTACATGTAATAATTCTTAGATTGTAACCTGAAAAAAAACCATACCGTTTATATGGGACATTTCGACTGTTTATTTCTACGGTCTGTTTTATTTCTGACAATTTGTTAATGTAATTAGATAGGTTCGCGTAATCGACACATTTCGATAGACTTTCAATTGTGTGCGAACATTTGATCCAACGGTTTGTTCCGATGGTATCAATTTCAAACGTAAGTGTAGGTTAGGAATGGGCTGGATTGGTCCTCTGACAGCGAGCGCGGGAACCACTGTTTCTGGGTACTTTTATCTATTTAACAGTTGCCATGGACATTCCGTGCTCCTGCTTTTTATTAAATTAACTCTTTGGTACTTGGATGTAAAGCGCGTTTCTCGTTAACTGGTAATTCCTTTACAGCCAATTTTGGACAAACTGACAAATCTACAGCGTGGACTTGGTCGATCATAAAAACGCAGAAATCGAAGGAAATCTAACCCGATTCTCGAGAAATGTCGCGTGGCCCATCGTAGAACCATATAGCTCCCGTTGGGAATCTCTGTTCTATCGAATGTTCCATCTCGGTGTTACCTCCCTCCTCGCTTCAACTTTCCAAATTCACGTCACCGTTCTCCGCGTCGCGTCGTTTGCAACTCACTCGATTGCGTTTCAACGATGATTTCGCAGTCGCTGTTACACGACAGGGAATTCCTGGTTTTAATGATTCAAGGTCGAATCCTTGGCAGACGTGACGTTGTTTGCTGTAAGACGTTTGCCTTTCTTTTTTTTAGCGCGGATTCATCGAAAGTTGCTGGTGGCCTCGACGAGTATCGTTTCGCGTACAATTCCTTTCTTCGCGGTAGCTTATGTTTATCAACGTTCCAAAGATACACTATGTTCCGCTACAAATAGATCGCTCTTTATCCTCTCCAGTGGTTCGGATACGTAGTAGGAAGAAATTCTTAATATCGAAATTTCTCCTTGAATCGACAGGCTTCGAGGTTTTTTACTAGATTCCACGATGTCGAGAGGCTGTTCATAGTTGGTATTTCAACCAATAGGCGACCAACCAACTTTCTTTATTTTAAAAGCAATTTTTATCTGCAAATCGATCTTAACGTACGCATATGCCTCGATATCTTTCGAGAGGTTCATTTCTTTTACGTATCGTACACCGTAAGTAGCATTTTAGTAGTATTTTAAGTTGCGTGTGTTGGCGCACACCAAACCTCGGTAAACAACGATGACGTTAATTGCAACGCTTCGCCTCGTCCAATTCTCGTCTCCGAAGCAGAAACTTATTCGGCAGCGATTTACTGGGAACACCCGTGAGCAGGGCGTAAAAAAACCACGCTCCTGCGACAGCAGCCAGGTGAACCTGACATCGCCAAACACGATATTGTTCCCGCAAACATTTATGTGCTGTGGAAACAGGTGCGAGTCGTGCTTTCCACCGTGCAATATGCGAGTCGACGCGACGCCAACGTGTCGCCCTTGTACAACGCAACGGACAAGTGGCCTGTATGTAGATACGGTCACTAACTTTAATATTCGGGACACTTTTCAATTTTTACTTTGTCGTTGTACAATTTTGTTCCACTCCGAAAGATAAAGTAATCGCGTTTAGTGTTGAAGCATCGAGTCTAGTTAACGAAGGTATACGATTTATATATTTCATTCGCACCGCTGGTCCAAAGAATATAAAGTAGAAACAGTTTTTCTGGAGGTCTCTGAGAGTCTAACAACCAACCTCCCTCCTACTCTGCCCCTCCCCACCTCCATCTTTTCCCAACCGTAGGAGTTACGCCCCTACTTGTGGAACACCGCGTTACACCGTAATGTTTACGCATTCCTTACCAACGTTACTTTCGGTTCCCTCGATCTGAAATCTAAATCAAAGTTCTACAAAATACCAGTTTGCGATGAAATTTCATTACGTTCCAATTGAAAATGTGACAGGTTCCCTTCACTTTTCCTTTCTTCGAGCTCTCCGACTTTCCTACGGTGTATCGCGTTACACAGCTCAAACGTGTCGCGTACGCGTCGAAAGAATCGCGAAAAAATTCCAAATTCTAGATATCGAGTCTACCTCGAAACGCTGGCAACGTTGCATTTCGACGTAAGTTTGAATACGTATACGAAACCAGAATTAGATACTCTTATCGTAAAAATAAAATGAAACTGCTGCAAAGATAAATTTGGACAGAGTGGCGTCGAGTGGCCGCCGATGCCGACTAGGCGATGCGAAATTCACGTCTGCGCCATTATTTTTCTTCGGTGGGTATTAAGAAATCACAATGAAACCCGTGAACGCGCGCGGCACCAGACGTTCGTGCGGTGAGAAAAAAAGGACAATAAAATTGAAAGACTGGCACGGAAGGCAGCTGTTCGATAAAAAGAACGTTCGGACGCTACCGAGACAAAGTGTCGCGTCCTGCTGGCGTTCAACGATCATTTTCGAAATCATCGTCGAAGGAATATTCGAGTCGCGCGACACTCGAACTTGCGGCAACGTCACGCGACTTTAGTAGTTAGTTTTATTCTCGCTTGCGATGCAAGCACGCATTCTAATCCGACCCCGGTAAGACGGTTTCGTAACAAAGCGAATTAAGGCAAGACAAATACTGTCCGGGTTAGGTTAGCTACTGGTCTATATTTGTCGTACTCTTTAAATGGAATGCGTGATTTACGGTACTACATATAATTTTTCATCGAATTTATTGCTCGTCGAATTTGTATGCCTGTGATTTTCTGTACATTTAATGCGATATAATCGCTTTACGTTTGTTTCAGAGTTGGAAAAGTATCGTCGTTAGTTTGGAATTCAGAACGCTCCGGACCCCGTGGTAACGAGCATGCCTGAAAGAGTCAACGAGATCTATCCAGCTCGACGCAGGTTTCACCAGGTGCACGCCGATAGAGCGTCGACGCCACTGCCCTGTCGCGGGCTCGAGTTGAACATGCAAAGCATAGAGAAGAAAAATTGCGAAGGTCGTGCGCTCACCCTCGAGCAGGTGCCAGTCCTCGTCGAGCGAGGCCAGGGCTTGTGCTTGATTGGCCTGTTGTTCGAAGTCGAGCATCTTGGCCCCACCGTGTTCCAGCCACTACTTTCGGTCGCGTGCTTTCTTCTTTGCCACGGCAAATAATCTTGTCACTTCACCTCTCACGAAACTATCGCACAGTCCACTGTTACAATTCGAACAATCGTTCGTGTTTATTCGTGAACGCTGCGACAGCGCGGAATCCTCTTGAGCGACAATTGTAAACTGGTATATCAAAATACAGACTTTCCCCTCGAAGGAACGTTCGCTCAGATTATCTCGAACGTCCTTTCCTCGCGAAAGAAAGAAAGAGGAAGAGTGTGTGTGCGTGTGGGGCGGGGGAGGGCGGGTGGGGGAGGGGGAGCGAGCGTCGCGCCGCCGTCGCCGCCGCTCTTTTACCGTTTAAAAACTGCTCTCTGTTTACATCGGTGTTTCCGATTGGCTTGGTTCGGCGGCGGTTACCCGTCTTCGGGAAACGGCGCAAGCGTCTCGGCTACTATATCTTTCAAAAGGTCTAAGAAACTTTCGGATGGAGGTCGGGATTCGCTTTGATCAATTCCGAGAAACGCGTATTGTTGCGTTTATTTTCAGGGTGCTCCGGTGTTACGGAGAGAACCGTGTCGTCGCACGGACAATAAAAAGCTACAGGAACGAGCGAACCAGCTCGCGTGCATGCGTGGCGGTACTCGAACCGCGACTGATTTCCCCTATCACACCGTGCTCAGCTGCCACCCACGAGCCTCCCTCCATCGTCATCGGTTCTCCCCGCCATGCGCCACCTTCCGCGCCCGCTCGCCTCCCTCCCCCCCCCCCCCCGCGCCCCCCTTGCCACGCGAACCAAGCTTGCTCGTTCCAAACAACGCTAGAACGTCTGTCCCTCGCTCCCTCCTCGCGCCCCCGCCCCCGCCTACGCCTTCGCCTCCGCCTCCGCCCGTCCCGACCCGACTATCCGCGCCCCTTTCACTCTATCCGTGCTTTCTCCGTCTCTCTTCTCCTTCGTCGCGCTTCCAACGCTCTTCTTTGCTCTCCTCTGCTCTCCATCGGTGTACGTATGTACAGGGTGCGGCGAAAGTCATGGTTCAACGGACAGGGTGATTTTACCCAGGAGAAAAGGACGAAAACGTAGAATCGAGATTCTTCGTACTTCGTGCTTCGATTTCGAGGGCAGCGATTTATGAAATGGGTCAAATACGCGGAGCACCCTTCGCCAAGGTTAGCCCTTATCGCATCAATGTTAAACTTGTTTCTCGGACGTATAAAAAGAAATTATTTCGTGGTTGTTTTACATGGTTACGAATGAACTATTTGCGTCCCAACTGCGCAGATTTTTGTATCGTTATTTTTCCATGAACCTGAGCGTGCATTTCGATACGTTTATTTATACGAAATGAAAAGAGCAAACATCGAGCTATCGTTTTGCCCCGCACTGTAGTCATTTCGATACACGCAATAATTGCGTAGGATCTTGTAATTCGGCCTTGAGTGCGGTTACTTTTCTCGGCTTAACGGCGACTGTTCTACAGCGTGGCAAGAAACAGCCGCGTGAGCATTCAGCTTAATAAGCGAGAAGAAGCTTGGGAGATGTACGAAGGTCAGTCGCAAAGAGAATACAAGGGACAAGCCGGAAAGAAACGTTACCAGGATTACAATGTTCGGGTCCACGATTGTTGTTCTATTTTGCGTGGCTCGCTTTAACGTGACTACACCGTGACGAGGGGTTTCACTTTGCCGCAGTGTTGGCCGCTAC
The DNA here is from genome assembly GCF_026225885.1 of Hylaeus anthracinus. Taxonomy (NCBI): domain Eukaryota; kingdom Metazoa; phylum Arthropoda; class Insecta; order Hymenoptera; family Colletidae; genus Hylaeus; species Hylaeus anthracinus. The sequence goes on along the minus strand of NW_026534333.1, from coordinate 496,707 downwards.
TGCCAGTTAATGCATTTTCACTCGTGGGACACGGTGACGCTAAATGATACGGTTTCCTGTTCGCAGGAAACTCGAAACTCATGGAACGAACACCCAGGTATACCAAAAATCTAACGCTGCAACTTTATCGAGCACCTTGAAAACGTTGCACCGCTACAAAAATTATTTCGACACCCTTCCAACTGCCACCGAACCTTACGTAAATTTACGTAAATAAACATCGCACGCAAATGTTATTTCGTTCGGGTAGGATTACTAACCATACTTTTTTCAAGTAGAATTCACCAAGTGAAGACGCGATATTAAAATCGAGTGTTGCAACGTTTCGAAACCTTTGACGTGATCGGCTTCGCGATCGTGGATGTATTTCCTCGCGCAAAAAGAAGAACGTTATTCATCGTTTCGATCAAATATTGTTCAGCTCTAGTATACGGTATGGAAAGCGGCAATGTAACGTTAAGCAAAAACCGCCCTTTAGGAGAATGATTTGGACTAAACAGGAGGTAAGAATACAGGCGTTCGTTAGGCCGTCTCGATTATCCTCGCGTGGCAGTCCGAGTGGGGGAGGTTGTCGGCACTGGCGAGCATCTGTGACGGAGAAACAAAACGCTAGAGCGAAAAGGAATGACGTTACCGGGAACGACGAGGAGAAAACGATTTCCGAACGAAGAGCGAGTATACACGTATCGTGGCACGTGCGACGAAGAGGGAGAAACCTTACGCTGATTCCTCTCGAGGTCGAACAGGAATGAAACAGAAAAAGACAGACCGGTCGACTGGCTGTTCTAGCGTATACATACGCAAGAGAATGGCGACGCGCGTCGGCCAGAAACATGAGAAAAAATTATCAGCCGCTGACGTTTATTGTGGCACGTATCGAATCTGCGATAAGAACGATGAAGATGCGAACGAGCGACGACAAACGTTTTCTTTGTACGATCGAATCACGATGAATTCGAACGCTGAGAGAGGACAGTGTAATTTACGTAACGTAAGATGAAGATCAAACTGCTGTTTCGATTTACATACTCGCGACCATTTTTACGCCCGATCAAACACGAACGTAGGTATTTATTTACTCTTCGTTTCCACAAGGACAATCGCGCTACGGTGAAACATGTTTCGAGATTGGGCTTGAAACTACATTACCTAGCATTAGCTTTTCAAATACCTATCGACGTTTCGACCTTTAATTTGTACGACCAATGTCGACTAGAACGCGTACGTTACGTGCATGAATGTATAATGTTACAACGCGATAAAAGGAATTCCTCGTCGTATAATGAACCAAATAACGTATTCCATTTCTTTGCAAACGTTAAACAACATTTAAAAAACAGTGATTTAGTGATTCAGAAATAAAAAAAAAACAGTGATTTTAGATGTAGTCGGTGAAAACAATGCGAAAGAGAGACAGACCGATAATTCCGGCGTCGGAGGTGGAAGGAAGCGTAATGGAGTAACGCGAACAGGACGGGCGAATTGGCACGAGGATAGAAAGAGACATAGATAGGGAGAATAGCGTTGCGAGAGGAAAGAGAGTGGAAGGGAGAGAGTGCCACGCGACGCGTGAGACGGTAAAACAGAGACAGGAGATCGGCTCGAAAGTGGTGGGGGAAGCAGGGAAGAAAATCGAGTGGCTTGCCGAGCGGTGGACGGTATCCTGCAAGGGGCGGCGGTGAGGGGGGCGAGGACAAATGACGAGGCGCGCGAGCCATCAGGGCCGTATGCTGAAGAGCACGCGACACGCGCTCTGAGAACCGAGGCTTGCACACGACCTTAACCCTTAACTGTTGCGGTTAATAACAGAGTAGTGGTAGTGTTAACCGATATGTAATCCAAAATTATGATTACCGATTCTTATACAGATTACCAAGAACGTTTCGAATACGTCATTTATACTCGATTCGCGTTTCTCAATTGTTCATTTAATTCTCCGTTAAAGTGTCCTTCTAAAAAGTTGCATACATCGTGACTGTTGCGAATCGTACGAAAGCGTTCTCATACTTTTCACGGTTATTCGAACCATTCAACACCCACTCGGAAAACGATAAGAAAAATTTCACCGCGACGAACCAAGAAAATTTCACCGAAACATATCCGACTAACCACGCGAGGAGAAGAATTGCGTTAGTTTGAATTAGACAAATATTTTCTTTAGTAGGGGATTCCGACCTGTAAGACGGTTATTTCATTCGTTCGCTCTCTAGTGGAACGTTCTTCGAAGAACGTCCAGCCAACTCGATCGCGGAAAGGTCGAACGAAAAGGCAAGAGAAAGCGGTTGCGATAAATTCAGTATCGGCAGCTCCTCGACGTTGCGCGATATCACCCAGAACACCGAATCTATCGTATCTGTTTTGTTTTCAAGAAACTGTGCTAAAAAGTAGCGGATTAAAACTGGGAGACACGTAATTTTGTGTTTACCGGTCGGTTACCAATAACCCAGGCTAGCCGTAACCCTACCAGGAGAATACGGGAACGACGATGGAGTCTTCTCTCGTAAAGGATGGAGGAACGAAAGCGTCGTTGGCAAGAACGAGAGACTAGATCGAACTTGGAAACAGAGTAGGGGCGAATACGGCTAGAGGGAGATGGACGTCGAAATAGAACGGGAAGGAACGCGGAGGCTGACGGAGGAACTGAAATAGAGAGTGGAAGAGGATTCACGAGTGCCTCGCCAAGTTCTCTCTGCATTAACGGTCCCAGACTACAAAGTACGAGAGAGAACATGGAAGACGGAGAGACGCGTATACGCTCGGCGATCAGACCGATACTCTTTCGCGACCGTACCATCCGCTGCGTAATATTGTCCTAAACTGCGCTATCGCTTCGCCAACATGCCTCTTAAAAAAATGACGCGAACGACTGCGAGTTAGTTTATACCGAATGACCGAGTAGAGCTCTATATAGACTTGGTCGAGCTGTATTCGACGAGCATTCGAACTCGCTCTTTTCTTATGTTGCGAAAATATGAATACAGCCGTGGAGCTTATTTCTTTGAACTTCATCGCGTAATTCTATAACAACGAACGCGCGGTAGCGGGAGTCAGCGGGAGTGAGCGTGTCTATTGCGTCTTGCGCAATAGGAAAAAAGTGTCTACGTCCGTTGAAAGGCCGTCCTTCTGTTAAGTGAACGCGAGAATGCTATCTGGTTTTTGTAAACAACAACACCAATACAGTCCAGCGTTCTCAAACGAAGCAAATGAGACGTGGTAAATAAAAATATTTGCTCGACGGTTCTTTTCGCGACGACGCGTATTTTAGTATTCATCGACGCCGCGTAAAAGGCTTCGTGCGAAGGGAAAATTTTAATTCCAGCACTCGCCGCCAGAGAGAGCTGTCCGTTGGATCCTATTCCCGTGAGTTTTCGCTCTTACATCGATTACATTATACATATAGATCCTTTGTCTAACCACCGGAAGGCTCGCGTTTAAAGGCAGGCCTGCTTTATCTTGAGATATATCTACTCCGTTCGCAATGTAAATTGAGAAGCCGAGAGTAACAAGACCATCGAATTTAGCTCCAACGATTATGCTCGCATTGTTGCCGATATATTACAATTTCAATTCTTTAATTACTACAATCGGATTTTGTTTCCATTTATTTAACGACTAATTATTTGGACTGTCTATATTTGTCTATCAGACGATTACTTTCCGAATGACAAAAATAGAACGTGCTAGTAACCGTATCGCATCTAAACAAGGTGAAAGGGTGAGGTTCATCCAGAATCTGAAGGTTGTTCTAGAACATAACTTATTGCATCGTCTTTTCTTCTTCGATTCTTTTTAGCCGTCGTACACATCCGAATAAAAGTAATCGACCGTTATTCATATGTTGTACTTTAGCCTCGAGGATTGACGGTGAAAGCGGATCCCCGCATTTCCGCTCTAAACGCGAATATTTTTACAACATTTAACCTGTTGCTATTTTCGTGGCATTCGTCCGCGACCTATGGCAAGGACTTTGTCCGTGAAGCTGTGCGCCACGTATAGCGGACGAACTTAAAAATCTCGTAGGCGTTCTTACGTAGGTTCACGCGGCGAGTTTCCATGGTGATCGGTCTCTGTGACCATGATTTCGCTGTGACGTCATAGGTTCGGAAAAGACGTCCACGTGCAGCGGACGTGCGGTATCGGTTAACGAGTTTTTTTTCCAAGTAATAATTTTTCACCGTACGTCACGGGGAAAATACGATCGTTCGAGCTTCGACTATCCTCTTATCACGACGACCTGGAAACTGCATATCAGCTGTACGAGAATTAAATATTAAAAATTGGTAGAACGTTTGTTCTGGAAGTGCGAACATTGGTTCCCAGAAATTTACTGCATTATTTTTAGAAGAATTTTCACCACGTTGCATTTACTTACACGTATATTTACGATAAAATAAAATTAGGATAAATATTTCGGTCATACATTTTTTGATATCGGGATTAATTGTATTATTGGATACAATAAAAAGAATTTTTTTAAACATACACATGGCGGCATCTACGAGTGAACGGAGGAACTAGTTGGTCGTTCTCCGGATAGAGGCACTGACCGACTATAGAAATTTTAGTTTCATCCTTCCGCCGTTAGATGGCGACCTAGGCTAGACTAACATCCACGATCGATGCGTAAACCGGTTAACCCATCGTGTCGTCTTTTTTCTTATTAAAAAAAATCAAATTTTGACTGTCACTTCCTAGAAATAGTGTAAGAAATGATTTCGTTTAAAATCTACAATGGAGTCAGACATTTCTGTACAAAACTCGATAACATTGCTAACCTCGTCAAGGTGAGTAAATTAATATTTTCATCGTCACTCGAATCAAATCGATCTCCTGATTTTGCTACACAACGAATCTTTCATCTCTTGAAATGTTGAATATGTTCAATTTTGTAGCGTAACCGTACATTAATCTTGTGTTCATTACGCGAAGTGTGTATGGCTTAGAAATGTTTCTTCTTTCCTAACCTCTCGAGAAGTCTAAAAGCAATATAGTTTTCATTGATTTTATCATTTTCAATTACTAACAAGTTGATCAAGTTTAGTAGTTTCGTGCGTTAAAACGTTTATTACTCTTCTTGCAGAAGAACAAGGTAGTCGTATTCATGAAGGGTGTTCCAGATGAACCTAGATGTGGTTTTAGTAATGCTGTGGTACAAATATTAAGAATGCACAACGTAAAATACGATGCTCACGACGTACTTAAGGATGAAAACCTCAGGCAAAGTTGGTATTTTTATGGTCTGAAGTGTATGAAGCGTTTAAGAGATCTATATTTACCATGTTTGTTTTTATTCAGATATCAAGGATTATTCTAACTGGCCAACGATACCTCAAGTATTCATAAACGGTGAATTCGTGGGCGGATGCGATATACTTTTAGAAATGCACAGAAACGGAGAGCTCATAGAGGAATTGAAGAAAGTTGGCATCACGAGTGCTCTTCTAGATAAAGGAGAAACCAAAGAAAAGAAATCCGATTAACCATTCACATACGAGAGTTTAGTTTGTTCATAATCTTGTAAATAAAATGATTGATGTTGATGGTTGTTTTTTGTTGTAATAAAGCTTTTGACAGTAGATCGGATATTTAATTTATTCTGTAACAACAGTACTATGTATCGATTTATAATAAAAAGGAGTACGTAATTTTAAAGTAATCGAGGCATCGAACCCAAAATCGTGTTATTACAATGTTTATAAACTACAGACATTATCGATGTACGTTTCGTGAAAATGTTCTATTAGTTGATCAAGTTTCTGCCAGATGGTGTTGACTAGAGAACATAGCTCTATACGATAAGTATTTCGAGTATGCTGGTATCCACCGTTAAGCGAAGTTTACCATGGAAAGGTCAATGGTGCCAGCAAGAATTTCACTTGAGGATATTGGCGTACCTGGCACCACTGTACCGACGTCAATGAAACTTACCAGCTTTCAGGTGGAACAATTAGTGGCACTGATAAGCACTACGTGTGAATTTCAAGTTAGTATTATTTTATCTAACGTAGCAGTGTGAAATCGAACACGCAGGAATTTCGAGACGACGACCGAATTGACAAAGCGGCTAGTCAAGGTTGCCGCATAACAGGGGCATACCTGCGCCTGCGAAGTAGCAACCGGGCCTACAAACTGGCTAGCATCGGTTGCCATTTATCAGGGGCATACTAACGTGCCTACTTGGTGACAACTAAATTTTCATTCTCTTTGTGACACCTCCATCACACTTCCCAACAACTTCAAAAGTTCAGCAAAAAGTGAAAAATCAATTCCGTTCCAAACTTCTGGGTTGATATTTTAATTTCCCATCGTTTCTTGCCACGGTTCCCTTTAATTTCCCCTTGTTTCTTGCAATATTTCCCTTTAATTTCCTGGTACATTTCTCTTTAATTTCCTTCATCTCCTGTCACATTTCCCGTTAGTATCCTTCAATTCCTGATACATTCTATACTATATCACATATAATATATAATATTATACTATACTATACCTATACTATTATACCTATACTATATTACATATAATATATAATACTATTAAAATATTTGTACACTATTGTATACAAAGCAGAGTATGGAGAAATTGTAACGTACGGCAGTTCATTTTGAAAAATGAAAAAAGGAGGCGAGAAAAGGTAATGGCGGAAAAAAGCGAACAGGGCGTTACGTCGTTAACGGAGCATGTCGACGGTGTTGAAGATAACCATTGATATTCGCGGCACGATCGTACATCGTATTATTTAAGTTTTTCCAGGCCTGCGACCCTCCAAACGCGAGTCGAGTCCTCCCTTCGTCATTTGGTATGCCATTAATTAATTTGGGCCTCGAGAGCCAGCCAGACGCGCCTCGCAATTAGTGTCAGAGAGTCAAAATGGCACGTGTGCGCGCGCGCGCCAGCCGCTAGGCGTAAATATTCCTCTCTGAACTCTGGAACGGGGCCGCCCTGTGTTTCTCCCGTTAAAGGGCAACGTGATTTTCCTTCTAACTTACGCGGGATTATTGGCTCCTAAACACCAAAATTGTGGCGATGAACGGATACAAAGAGTGGGCCCTACCATCAAATTACTCGTTAATCTTTTCGTTTCTCATCCTTTATTTAACATTCTTCACTTTATATGAAAAATTGATCCTAATTGTGTCATTATACATTGTTCGTCTTAAAGGAAACACATTGTACATTTAAATATAGCCGAGCAGAATAGCGTGACCAGTCGATTTATAACGGAATAGCGTTTCTCTTGGAACGAACGCGTGTCCGTATCGGACGTTTCAAATAATTCAAATGGATAGTCACGATCTCGGTGTTCCATAAAATTTTTACGTCATGAGAATACAGTCTCCGTGGGGATTAAGTCGAGCGCAACGGACGTTTCTCGAAGAAGCAGTAAAACGCGACGGTCGTTTCGAAAATGGCGACTCGCCACCCGAAAATTTTTACGACCCGCAGGATTTATTAACTGTGGTATACTTGTTCGTCCCGATCTCACCTACTTGGCAAAAATAAAAATAAAACGCGTTTACTTTCCGTACTCCCCGCTAGAGTGACAGATGATCATCACAGAGATGTCTTGGTAGCGAAAACGTCATCCCTCTGGTAGCGACAACGCTAATCCTTTCGATAGTGATAACGTCAGTCATAATGGATTGAACGTACTTCCATTTCTGTAATCAAACGTACAATTTCGAATTAGTAGTAGAAAACGTAAGTCGAGTTGCGATTCGATAAGTATACGAAGGAAAAGCTGACGTTTAATTACTTGGAGAATTATTCCTCGGGCCCAGATGAGTTCTGTTTCGATTTTCTGGCTAACCTCTCCAGTTACTATGGACGATTCGTTAAATGGAATGATAAGCCACTATGGTAACGATAGGGTGATAAGTGCGCGAACCACTGGAGCCGATGTAAACGGGGTGTCCGGCAAGGTGGCGCCCTCCCTTCGACAACTTCGATCGAACCACCCTCGTACAACTCTTTCTCTCCTCTCTTTTTCACTCTGTTCTTCTTCTGTCGTTTTTCGGCTTTCTTCCGCGTGTCTCTCCTTTACCTCGAGAACGTCAGAGTCTGATCGATCAGCCTGTATTACAATACACCCTTGGACCTGGTTCACCCCCCTTACGAGATTCGGTCATTAACATTTTCAAACGGACGACTTGGTCCATTTTTTATTCGAACCAAACATTTTCTTTACCTTTTCGCAAGCTACGCTGTCTCAACGAAGAAAACGTCGAGTACGACTTTGACGAAATATCTTTAACCAAAGAAATAATGGTTTACTCTGGTGTTTTAAGGTGGTCACGTTAGTTGCGACACTCCGTATAGGGATAAAGAAGTGTTGGCAGCGTTTCTCGATAAAACGATGCAAGTTCAGATTACTAATTCACAATGATATTTGAAAGTAGACTGAGAAATTTCGCGTTCCTCGCTGGCGGCCGCCGTCATTTCATACAATTCTTAATCTCGTTCAAACGAGGCGTTTTGTCGCATGTTTAACAAAGTTGCAAATTAATAACATTCCTACGGAGTTTGTTTAAAAAGTTGTTTGAAAATGACGAGTGTTTGAAAAATTGCCAAAGAAAAGAACTCGGTACGCAACGTGTACGCAAACACGCCACGGAGGTAGGGAGTTGGAGGAAAGTTCTGAAGATGCAGGGACACTGGCAGAAATATAGCGAGGTCGTAGAGACAATAGAGGGTGAAGACGGTAGCGCACTTGAATGTCGGGAGTCAAGATTCCCAGCCACGAACTCTGCACACATTTTCACGCTATGTAGCGATGTAGCGCGCAAGGGCCTGGACGTATCGAGGGAGTAGACGTTGCGGTGATTCGCGTCGAAAAATAAGTTCCTCGAGTTCGAGGCTTAAATTTACCTCTGATTCTCTCCGATACTCGCCCTATCGTTCTCTCGTTGGAGTCACCCTCCAGAGACACGTGCCTCCTGTCGAACAATCCCGAACAGCGAAAAAGGATCATTTCGCGGGTTGCCACGACCAGCGCAACACCTGACAGAAGTTCAGGGGTTGCGCACCCTTTCAAGCAAAAACTTTGATCGATCTTCTTTCACGGGGGAATCGCAGCTCGCGGAACAAAGATTCAGCCCAAGTTCACGATCCCTCAGGGAAGAGACGTAGGGTTCGAGTAATCGAGCGAGGATTAAGTTAGCCGATTCCATGAGGCTCCGTGACCTGGGTTAAGATCCGTGGAAAGGCCTGGGTTAGGTACTTCTTGTTCAGGAAAATTGATTAAATCGTAGCAGCGGACGAACAGGATAATATTTGAAGGACGATCAACATTTTTACATCGTTTCCAATAGAGTAGAACCTGTACAGCCTTAATCGTGAAACGTTAGAAAAGCACCCTCCAGGTGACTCGGCGTCTGGGGATCTCTTAGGATTCCCCCTCGAATCCTTCTAAACACACCCGGCCAAGTTCGGAGGGAACTTGGACAGATTTTGTTTCCGAATCTCTTCGTATCTCGTCTCCAATCCTTTTCAAATGCGTCAGACGATGTTTGGAGGAAACTTACTTCCGTGACGCTCGGTGGACGACATTGGTCCTTCGGAAGGTCGTCCTTCGACGAGGCGACGTAATTGGTTAGACGCAACGACCTTGTTAGAGGCAGTGGACTGGCAACGGGTAGCCATCGAGTCAGACGATCGACCGTCAAGAGGCCAGACCAAAGATTCTCTTCGGGTCTCGGTCCAAGACTTTGTCCTAGCGCGATCCTAGCGTGAAACGCTTCTTCGGGACAAACTCTTCGTTCGCAGGTGGATCGATTTTTGTCGATATCGTATTTCGATCCGCGAGAAAAGTTTGCCCGCTTCTGGAAGAGAATCGAGGCGCTATCGTAAGAAATTCAGAAACGAAGTCACGCAAAAGGGGTGCGAGGGAAGTCGTTGGGAGACAGAGAGGGTGAGAGAGAGGCGGTAGCGGAATGAAACTGGGGGCGAGGGTGGGAGTCGGAAGACTGGTTCTGGGGGAAGTCAGCGCCGCCATGGAGGGTGAGTCTCAGTTCTCAGTCGCCACTCGGTCAGCCTGTCGCACGGCTGGATCTCGGTAGTCCTCTGCGCGAATACACGCTCCTACACACGCCTGCACACACATATACACGCACACGCACACACGACCACACATACATGTATATATACATATATACACACAACATACACACGACACACGACACACGACACACGTACACACGTACACACGTACACATGCGTAGACGCGAGGAGTCGAGGACGTTTGAGCAGTAGCAGTGCGTGGAAGTTGCGATCGGGGTCGTGGGCAGGCACCGCAGGCTGCGTGAGGTGCGCGTAAACGACTGCCAACCCATCGAACGTACGCTCCTCGCCAAGTGAATCCACGTCCTTGTGTGTACGCGAACCTCGGAAACTAGTTTCCTGGACGTGTTCCGCAACCGGTCAGCGCGTGTGCCACCCGGACCGCGATCGATCCTTGGGACGATACGATCCAGAAACGCGATGGACGGAACCACCCTCCTGCCACGGGCCAGATAACGCCAGGAGGAACCCTCGCCGATCCACGAGACGCGAGCGAGCCAGGATTAATCGGTACGAGATCGTTCGTCGACGCACACCACGGCCGGTGAGGGAGTGGGGGTCGTCCCATTTTCCGCCATCCGCTGATCCACGGACTCGGCGATGCTCTCGATGATCGTTGCGGTCGCGTGGTGCGCCACCAGACTCCCCCCACCCCTACCCCGGTTGTCCTTCCCGTTCTAAATGCACGGTGCTTTGTCCGCCTCTACGTTTCTCCATCTACGTCTGGACTCGTGCGACCCGTCAGGACGCGATGGATCCACCTAACGGAGACCATTCGCGTTTATTTATCGTGACCGAACCGTGATAGGAACGAACCAACCTAATCCAGACTAACCCGACCCTCTGTTCCTTTCCAGTAGCGAACGAAAGCTTAACGTACCTCGATTGCCAAACATTCGTCAGATCTTCGCTTCAACTCTTTGTTCGCCAACGATTCGGCTAGTATAGACGTCGACGTCGTCTCGTCTAGCGACGGTAGAATGAGAATTAGCGAGAGTAGACTCCGTGAACACGACACCTCGCGAATGCAAAGGATTCTCCCAAGTCTGACGTTGATCGGCTCGCGGTCGCGGCTCCTCGAGATTGGACCGCTCCAGTTTGGGTGTCAGAGCCTCTGGATAGGCTCGGTGTTACCCTCTAGCGCGAAAACGACCGAGACGCTCGCGTTGTCAATAGTCGGCGGAGGTCAGAAGTCGATCTCTGGAAAATATTACAAATCTTATCGAATCGATGTGTTTCGCCTTACATCTACGAAACGAATCTTTGGAAAACAACGACACGTGGTTTACGATAACGTTTATAGTATACGCGAGGCTTTTGGAAAAAATCGTACAAATGTCAGCCTCGCAGAGATTTCCACGAATATTCGCTCGACGATCGACGATCGGAATCATCTTTACAGCTGGCGAGTTGTACACGGTGAACCCTTCGGGACGCGGTCGAGTGGCGTGACATTTGGGGCCATTGTTTTGGCTACCGAACACCCTCCCCCGCCGCCCGTGGTCGATGGTGATTAACGCGAAGAAAGTGAACCGGGCACCCTCGGCTGTTTGTTTTGTTCGCTCGAGTGGCGCGGCTACTTCAGGCCTCGTTTAATTTACCAGCTCGATTCGCGTCCCTCCCAACCGGCTATGCCCAATTGTGTAGGTGTTTGACGTCTGCCACGCAAGGTCGAGGAGGTTTTCTTTCCCACGGCATGCACCGAGTGGCCAATTTTCTCCGAGGGAAACGCGTCGGATCGAACCGTGTCGCGAGTTGGAACCTTTGTATTATTATTTTTATTTATTCACTCATTTGTCAATTAAAGAAAAGAAATGATTTTCAAGCAGTTCAGAAAAGAGAAAACAACGGAGGAACGAGTGCCTCGGTCGATGAATATTAATAAGACTTAAATTCCCCGCTCGTTAACAAGGGGAGTAATTCGAAAAGCTAATTACTTGGCTAATTAGCGAATCGGCCTGGGATCCTCGAGATCGCTCTAGACGTTTCGTGGTGTCGATTTTCTTCGTATCTGCGATCCAACGCTGAAATTAGATTCTCGTCGGTGTACAACGGAAAGTGATCGAGCCCTGGCGTATCTCGTTCCGCTCGAATCGAACCGAGGGAAAGAAAATGGATACAGTTCGTTACCGAGAAACGACAAACTCCGAACCTCGGGAGGGTTCGCGAGCGTCGTTCGCCGCGATTCGTCGACTCGCGATAGAACAAAGGGAAGCGATTTCGACAACGTTTACGATGATTATCTCCCCCTGTTCTACCCTCGCGGTAGCCGATGTAGTTGGTTTCTTTCTGTCGTGACGCGAGTTTTGGATTGCTGCCAGGTTCACAGGTCGCCGCGTTTGCAAACTCTTCGTTACACGGCTCACCGACGCCGACGACGCGTTGTCTGCCTATGCATTCTCGATACGGGATCCATGCTCGGTTTACCTCGAGTTTTATATTCGAGATCGCTCGGCCACCGCTGTGTATCGTTTCTCCAAATATCGTCGCCTCTGTCGCGACGAATTTCCCGACGGAACGAGGATCACAGTCGAGACCTTGTCGAGTAGGAAACTATGTTTTCCTACATACCAAATTGTTATACATTCGAAACAAATAAAACGTACTCGAGTAAAAAGTCGTATGAATTTTCGTTCGCCTCGAAACGAAGCGTCTTCTTCGTCCTCGAGGAGACTAAGCGACGACGAGGAAAGTTACGCGTAAAAATGTAAATAGAGACCGCACGGTGGTAAACCTTTTCCCTGTCGGCTATTTAAATTCTTCACGGCCATTTTTCAGTCAATTTCTCGCGCGCATTTCTTCACCGGTGCTATCGATTCGAAATAATAAGGACCACTCGACACTCGATCGTCGGCCCAGTCGAATTCACTGGTCCGACCCGTTCGCTCCTGGCCCCCCGAATTAGACCGGGTTATGAATTCGCTGACCTCTCGTGGGAAATCGAAAAGCGTATATGTGCTCCGTTACCTCGTGGCCCAAATACAATTTCACGTGGCCTTTCCACGTCACCGATCGCCTGGATGGATCTGTTGCTCGTTTTTCAACTGTCCCCCTTTCACCGGTCGCGCGAGCTCTGCTTTTGTTCCCCCGCTCGCGTCTCCTCGGACCACTTCCGCGTTCTTTCCGCTCTCCGCAGTTTCCATTTTTTATCCCCACTCGCGATCTCGCGTCTAGTCGGCATCCGTTTCATCCCTCGCGACATCGTTCTTCCGATTCCAGCAAGGTCTTTGTCCTTCTTTGTTCGTTTTCGTCGCTTGCTCGGTTCTTTGGCTACCCCCGGTTGGTTTCCAAGGTACTACGTTACCAAGAGACGGCGTACTTTTCTATTACAGAGGAAAATGTTTGGTCGAACAGTTGTTCCGTTCTCGATTCAGGAGTCGATTTATCCAAATAAATGAATGGCAGCAGCCCCGTCTAGGATCGTAGCACGCGTTATCCCCAATCTCGAAGCTTCTCTCTGCGATACTTTTACTTGGAATTCGGTTTTCTTGGAAATGTTTGGCGGTGGTCGAGCCTTGGGCCACGTTGGACGCGAAGCTGCGCGTAGATTAGGGTGGGTACATCGCGAATCGAATCGAATACGTTATTGAACGGTCATGGAACAGAAAATGGAGGTCAAGAGGTCGGTTAGCATTGCCTCAATTTTCCGAGCGGAGCCTCGATCCGTATTCTCTTGCGCGCGCTGGCCATCGTCGAGACGATCCGGCGTCGCGGGATTTTATAATTTACGTCGCGAGGAGATTGGCGAAATGGGTTTCGCGAGCCGTGGCACGAATCGCCTGGAACCAAGTCGGGGAACGTCGCGAAACAGGGCCGCCCGCGTCGCGCGCCACTTGCGTCATCGCCTGCTCCTGGACTCCGTCGGCGTCGGTGCCGGTGTCGGCCCCGGGGGACCTTTTGCCACTTTTCCGTTTTATCGTTTCCGCGTTCTACATCAACCACCACTGGTTATAGTTGTAGAGAACAAGCGTGTTATATTTTCTTTTTAAACGGATTTTTTTTTGCTCCGATCAAACACCAAAGCAATCTTTATCTCTACTCGAATACAGGATGTCATAAGATACAATAATATTTGGTCTGTTGCTGCGGGAGCTCGAGAGAATTAGAACGGACAGGGTTATCGGATCGTTCCGTAGATTTTGCTCCACGGAAACGTATCGTTTTTAATCGTCTTCGAGAACAACTCGATTCCATCGGTAGTCGTCTCACAAACGGAGCTGTGTGTACGGTTCCGTCGTCGATAACGTCGACACTTTTAGTCGAGTTATCTTCGCGAAGAGGCACTGTTCTTCTCTCCAATAAGAACCCTTATCGGTCGGTTGATTTTCTTGGTCGCGAACGGCCACCTTTCCCGAGGACAAGGACGCGGCCAAACCGTTCCACGATTCTTTTCCAACGATCCAAACTCGTCCGATCGATCGACGATTAATTACGCGATAGTCCGCCGCGTATTATTTGGAAGATTAACATCGGAAATAACGATTCTGTAATCGAAGTAATAAAACGCAATGGCGAAGTAATCGAGAGAAGAGATTCGGATCAAACGATTATCCGGATTAGGGAACCACGGGGAAGGAAGGAAGGAAGGAAGGAAGGGGGAGGGGTGGCGTTAAAAGACGAAAGCATTTAGAATGGATATACGTAAATAAATACGTACAAAGGTGACACTTTAAATAGATCGCGCGACGACACCGTGACTGGAGCCCATAGAACGAGGAAACAACTTTTGTCGCAACGTTGACTCGGATCCTCGCGACGGAGCGTTTTTCGCGTGAGATTCGAGGCGCCCTAGGTCCGTGTCGATGGACGAGAAGCATAGTGTCCTGGAGTCGATCGATCGGAGAAGAAGGCGAAAAGAGGGTAGCGAAGCGCGGCTGCCGTGCCAAAAACTCCTCCCACGAAAAACGATGGGCTACCTTGAGATACGACTCGCTTTCTGGTGTGCAGACCGCTCGAAATCCGGGTGACCTCTTTCTAGCCACGGTCTTTGCCCCCTTTTTCGCGGCTTTTCTCTTCCTCGGCCCACCCCGCCGCGCCACTCACCCTTCCGCGCGACAAGCTCATCTCTCCCGGAAGTCTTGCCTCCGTTGGTTTGCCCTCGCGTCAACCGTCAACCTATCCACGCTGACCACGGAAAACACCGATCGGAAAATGGAAAATTGTTGTCCCCCGTGTTCGCGCTATATCGTTCCTTTCGCGACAATCAGTGGACGGCCACTGGAACGGATTTCGCTTACGTTTCTCTTTCGCTTTCTTTGTCACTTACAAAACTACGTATATTTCGAAGCGGAACGATTACTGATTCGACGGCAAGTTAAACGTGGTCGGATGGCACGACTTGCCACGCCGATATAGCGACCGTCCGTTCTCTGGACTTTGCATTTTAGCGCGAGAACTTGGCATCGATCGCGCGAACTACTTCTCCACTTTCGGCCGACCTTCGTACGTTATTAGAATTCTTGTAAATCTGGTACGATTTCATTGTTTCCGATATCGTTGATTGGTTTTGCTCGCGTGCTTGGCGCTCGGAGGACGAGGGACGCGATGGAGATAATGGGACAAAATGGAAAAAATGGAGAATTCTTGGAAATATTTACGCGCTGGTTGATCGATTTCAAATCCATGCATGCAATCGTAAGAAAACATTTCTGCGAAATTTCAGCTCTCAATTTCAGTGGCCCAAACCGTCGAAAAGTTTAAATGGAAAATACATGGATCGTTTTCGACGTGAAATATCATGACTGACGTCGAGTCTCACGGCGAAGGCTAACGGTGCGAACGTTCTCGGTGGGGACTTGCCGTCGCGAGTCGTTCCAATTCCGTCCCGTTGGTGTGTTTCCATTTTACTTGCAGATTCCGTAAGAGGGTTCGCGCGCTCTTCGCTTTCGACCTATCTACTCGTCTTATCTGCACGCTTTAATTCGAATCGGTTCGGCTGACGCGTTTACTCGAAACTCGGAGAGTCGAGTCGGGATCTCGTCAGGGCCAGCCGGGAGTCGTGCCACCGGCACTCTACGATATTTACTATCGCCCGGTTTGAACCTATTCGCGTTTCACCAGAAAATAGACCGACCAGTGATTCGTTAATACGATTACCGTGCGCCTATCGGTATCGAAGCATTTCAACGAGAACGACGTAGCCATTGGTCCGTAACAAAATCACGCGTGGGTTTTCGATAGAACGAACAATATCCTCGTTGAACGCTCGAGGTGAATACGCGTACAAAGTTAAAATACACGCGGTTAAGTGGCTCTTTAACGAACACCGTGTTTTTAAATCAAGCTTGGATCTCGCGTGTTAGCCACTCGAGACCAGCATCGATACTTGTCGAGATCCGGACGATTGATTCGCGTACAAGCATCTCTGTATTCGATCTCGATGGATCAAAGTGTTTCGATCCGTGTAAAATGATCGAAGAAGGGTTTCGAGTTTCGTTTGGTCTTTCATACAAGGATTGTTCGTTTTTGCTGGATACCAGATTCCTAAGCCAAAAGGTATCGACACGGAACACGAAAAGCTTCAAATTGTTGATAAATAAATTTTCAAAGAAAAACCTTGTTCGCGACTAGCGAGTAAGGGATTCGGCCAACGAACGAATATGGAAACGCGTCTCGGTGGGATGGGAACGGAGGGACGCAAAAGTTATTACCGGGAACAATTTTGGAAACGGCACGGAACGACGAGCGGTGGCGGTGGCGGGTATCGGGAGTAATCCCGAGTACCACAATGCCTTGCAAAACAAAGGGTATCGGGGAAACGAGCTCGGATCTGACATTGCCGCGAAACAAGGAGGGGAGGAAAGGTAATCCTCCCTAAAGGACGAACCGACAAGGAAACGTCCGACGCCGATTTCTCGATGGAAAACGGTACAGCTTTAGTTTTTTTCATTCTGAAAGAGCAGTCACGCGTCGATCGACAGCCCGTATCAAATCTGTATACCGGAAGGTATCGCGGTCGATTTTCAGCGATTCGGCCGATTGAATTTTAGCCGAGAAATGGCAACGCACGGTCCCGGTCCCGATGCCGGTATTTCGGGGGTTGGATCGATCGGGAGACGCTCTAACCTCGTCGATGCCTGGCAAACAAACGTTACGTCATTGGCAATAATGGAATTCGCAAAGCCATTAGTTTCGTTTAGAAAGTTCGCGAGTGTTATCGATTGAATATTTGAAAACGAAATGCACAAGACGGTTGGTATTTATTACGGTCGTTTTATTCGACTCCGTCATCGAATGTAAACGGAATTTCTCACGTGACCGGAGCTCGATCGGTTCGCTCCATCACTGGCAGAAATTGGCAGAATTTCGTTCGAACGATGGAATATGAATGGAAAACTTTACGTAGCGATATATTCGCTTAACTCTTTCACCGCGAAGAGCGTGTCCATACATGTAAGTAGGATAGCGCGATAAAAGCGACACGGCTTTTGAAACGGGCAGCGGCCACCGTCGCGTCGACCGAAATCACAAGGGGGACGCGCGTTCTTTCTAGTTCATAAGACTAATTGTAATTCGTAAAACGATTGTTTTTTTCAAATACTTTGAGCTCGATTATTTTTACGCTCCTTCCAGCCTCCCTTGAGACCTTCGACCCGTTCGCTATTGTTACACGCAACCGTCCCACCGCGCACCGCTGTTTCCGCGTAAATACAACTCCACGGATCCATAAAGATAACTTGGCACGATTTATCGTTCCCGACATGAAAACACAATTTTATCTCCTCGCGTTGGCCAGGCTGCTCGACGTCTGTCACGATATACAAACCCTTGGCACGCTGCTGACTGAGAAAATTAGCTGGAATTTATGCATCCCATTTGTAATGCTAATACGTGCAGCGCTGACTCGTTTTTAGAGAGTGAATCGGGCCTGCCGGATTTCGCAAACAGAGGCACCAAGAGAAAAAAAACACGGACAATTTGTTCAACTATCAACTACGAAATTACTCGTCGTTACTCGCACCTTTCCTTTCGTCCCGAATCTCGTTCCGAGCTGTAGGCAAGAGAACGCTCGCATCGCCAAGCAAACTTATATAACTGCGATCGAACGACTACTTCATTTTTTCGTATTCGAGATTTGCTGATATCTCGCTACTGTGCATCGACTGGAGCGAGCGGCCCAATCCATCCGACCCGGCTTTCAGTTTGTAACCCCGGTACTTATATATACTCTACTCCGATTGTAAAGGGTTTGTTGTTTTGTTCTTTCAGTGGTCCCCGAGTGAGCCTCCAGCCAACCGTCGTCGTCGAGCAACGTCCACCGACGTAAATCGAATCCAGACACGCGACAAAGATTCCGTGGCGAGTCTGGTCGGAGCGGCGCCGGCGTCGCGGGAAATCGCGCGCGACAGCATCCCAAGCTCGGTCTCGCGGCTAAGACGCAAGGATGTGATCGAGGATTACCGGTGGGCCGCGTTCCCCTCGGTAAGGGATGTTCTCCTCCGCGGGCACCAGCTGCACCGACGCCGAGGAGGACGCCGAGGATGTGGAGAACGACGTGGCAGGTATCGCGCAGCCGTCTAACTACTTGCCGTCGGGTACCCGTGACAAGGCGCGCGATCACCTGGAAGGACTGCGGTTAGATGGGTCATCGATCGCGCGTCCACCAGCCGACGACACATCCGCGAGCCCATCGACGTCGTGGTCGGTGCCCCGATAGATCAGGACCACCGTCCACCCGCGTATCGAGCTCGTGGTCCGATCGCGAATCGAACCAACCCTGGACCGGCTCTCTGTCTCGACCTGGAGCGCGTCGCAGCGAGTCGCAGCTGCGAGCTGGACGAGTTCGAACACCGTTGGTCCCGCGACCGACTCGACCTCGGGGAGCTGACGTCGTCGCGCTCAGCTGACGACAGACGCCTTCAACCCCGTCCCACTTTACGATTACGATCAGGGAGCCCCCCGTCGTTCCAGGGACCTATCTGTACTTATCTCGACCGGAAAGGAGCCGCGTCACGGTTCATCCAACGTTTCAAGAGGTACAGGCTGCAGGGTTCCAAGACGCTAGAGCGAACGGAGGAAATTGAAGAGTTTTCCTGACCGGAGAGGATTCCAGGACGGGCCACAGGGGACCTTGCCTCTTTTCGTCCGAAGAGTTGAAAAGTTTTCCCCCGATCGCAGAGGACTCGTTTCGTCTGTTGGTCGTCACGCGAGAGGATCATCTGGACAATCGGAGGACCGTGCCACGTTCGAACCGGTTCAACGCCGACGGGTGATTCGAACGCTTCGCGATGGTGATCAACCCTCGAGTGATGACATTCAGTTAGTGTAGTGTGCGTCGTTGTGTTTGTCGCGTGCAGCCCAAAGAGAGAGAGAGAGAGAGAGGAAGAGAGTGTGCGTCGATCGCGAGAGGAGCGGATTGACATGAGGCGTGGAAGACAGTCCGCGATCGTCGTAGCCAGAGGCTGGCAGAGGTCCTGATAGCCGCAGCGACCAGGATCCGGGATCATCCAAGGGAGAAAGGATGCCAGGGGGGCGCAGGGGCCTGGTCGCCCCGCAAAACACATTCCTGGAGAACATCATACGACGGAGCAGCAGTCAACGTGAGTTCGATGCTTTTATTGGTTTCCTTTTCCGATGAATCGATGATTGGCTCGTGGATACAATGCCGAGTCTCTCTGTGGAATCTCAGCCGCGGCCAGAGAGAGGGAGAGAGAGAGAGAGAGAGAGGGAATAGCGAGTATGCTTTTGTGGGAATTCATGGCATTTTATGCGCGTGCTCTTTCATGCTTAACCCTATTTCTCTCCACCTTTTTATTTCTCCCTTTCTCTCGCTCTCTCGCTCTCTTTGCGTTTCGCTTTCCTCCCCGCGAAAATAGGTCGAACTAATAACTTTACGTAACCGCGGTAAGCACGGAGAGATAAAAGTTGCTACGCGTAACAAGATTAACCGCGTTGACCGTGGATAGACTGTGCATTACAGTTAGCTTCGTTTCGGTTTTAATGCGTCAATGCCACGCGAAATTTGCGGGTTGGCTGATAGGCAAATGGTGCCTTATTTCCCGGTATCCCTAAACCCTTTTTTTCGAACTCTTCCTATCGAACACCCGGAATATAGATGTACCGGACCTTTGAATAACGCCAAATTGGACGAACGCTTGTACAAATTCTTTTCATACCTGTACCTAACCTAAAAGTTACGTCAACGTGTTACGATAGACCGTATACATCGGAGATGCAAGGTAGTCCCCGGAGTCGCGAACGTTCCGAAAGTCTGGCGGATAGGTCGGAAGTCGACGCGACGCGACGCGACGCGACGGCTACAGAGCTCGAGGGAATGTTCCGCAAGTTTCCAAAGATCCGAACCGTTTGCGTTGGAAGCCAAGTCGAGGAAAGCTGAATGGAATATCACGGAAGTCTCGAAACTCTGAAAACCATCTGACCCTTGCTACCGGTCCGCGGAAACTTGTTATACCTGCTATCTTAGGGATACGTCTTCGAATACAAAAATTACGACGCGTGCGCCAAGAAACAGTCTTTCGAATACTTTCGAACGCTTTCTTCCCAACAATTCTTTACGAGAGGAATCGTATGCGCTATCAGCCGCGATATGCGCTCGATGCAACGCGTTCTCCTGACTCGTAAATATCGAGCAACCGCATGCGCACCACCGAAGCGAATGATACTATTTCCGGGCGTTGTAAACGATTAACTGGTCCTGTGCTCGGATAATTCGATCCAGGTTCTAGAACGTGCACGCGCGTATTCCAGCGGATCTTGGGAGTCCGCGCGAGTTAATAGGTCAATGCCAGCGGCTATCATACTTGGTTTAACCCTTTCACGGCGGGCCTATTCATCGTCGATGACCTCTGACCGACGATAGGTCCGTACCAAACGAGTTTCTTTTTTCTGCCAACCAGCGGGATCAAGATTCGAGGATACTTGGCCCGAATTGCCTGTTGGGAATGGCTATATTCGAACACGTTAACGCTTTATTATTTATTATTATTTACTATTTACTTGCGTATCTGAAAATCTGTCTCGACTCTTCATTAGAATCTCCGTGTACCTAATTTTTCCCATTAAATCTCGCGTTACTTTCGACGTTTCACTCGAGTCTGCCCCCTTGAATAAAATTCCAAGAGCGAATAGCTCGATAGCTATGTTAAAAAGTGGTCGGCTATTAATATTCGGTGCTCGGTCGAGTCCGTTCCACGCGTCGATCGGAGAAGGAATACTCTACAGATTCCTCGAATACCGGAAAGTTTATCGGTCCGATAAGGCATTATGTAGCTCTATTGAAAATTTCCTGCGGCCTTTGCAAAGGAATGAAAGGACTGAATACGTGCGCATTCAACGTTGCGAAAGGTCACCACCGGTGGTGCATTTACATCGAACCGCGCGCAACTATCCAACTACCGAGTACATGGATGCGTGTTGCATCTACACGGGTGCTTGCCAAAACAGGTGGGCTTCGGTGTTGGAACACCGAATACGCACGTTTACGTTAG
This sequence comes from Hylaeus anthracinus, assembly GCF_026225885.1. Classification (NCBI taxonomy): domain Eukaryota; kingdom Metazoa; phylum Arthropoda; class Insecta; order Hymenoptera; family Colletidae; genus Hylaeus; species Hylaeus anthracinus. The sequence continues at coordinate 475,204 of NW_026534333.1, read as the reverse complement.
CACTGTCGTTAATACTACTACTACTCTTAATAGGACGTCAACGCGTTGATCGCCACGCGTCATTCATATACGTATGTGTACAAGAGACAGGACTCTTCGCTAAGGAATTCAATGAAATAATTGTAAAGATGAGATGTCAAAGAAAATAAATCTGGATAAGACGAAATCCGTACCAACTTGACCGTCAATGAAATTTTACTCGTCGTTATACTTTTACAATTATTATGCAATTATCGACAACACATGTAATAATCTCATCCACTTGCCAGATTGAAGAAAACGAAGAGCGAGTAGTAGAAATAGAAGCACGCCGAGTGAATCGCGTGCAAGGATTCATCATCGGAGGGTTCGATTAAAGCTGAGCGTTTGATAAAGCGAGTTTGTTCGCAGCCTATATTTAAATACACGAATTCTGTCTCTTATTAATCAGCGGTTGTAATTATAATTAAACCACGGGTTGCGATCAGCTGTCGTCGCGTGCCTCGAAACTTTTCCATCCGTTACGATCTTTCTTTTAGTCGCGTTTCATTTAAAAATAAAAGCACAAATATTTTTATTTCGCATTTGTCACTGAAGTTTTTTTTATATGCATACATGCATTTTTCTGATATATGCGTATAAATGAGAGTAATAAATATTTTTGTATTAACAGTTCGATTGAATTCGATATCGTTCTCGTTGGACGAGCAACGAACAGAGAGATTTGTTTATCGTTCGTTCGTTATACGAAAACATTATCCAAACGAGAGTTTACTCATCTCTCTGGGCTGCAGATTGCGCATGTCCGCCCTCGAACCAACGGATACACCGTTAAAAATTGTAAAACCACTTTTCCTCGGACGCGTTTATTGGAAAACGATGTTTCAAAGCCTGCGCGTTCGCGTATACGATTGGTGGATACCTAGCTGAAATCACAGGGAGAAAACACACGCACACGCACACAACGAACGATTTCTAGTTTTAGAAACGTAGGATTCCAAAGTCGAGCAAAACGAAAATATTTCTGAAAAAATACTTTCTCGATAGTTACGAATAAATGATTTTTCTTAGACGTATTCGAAACCGAAGGAAATTAGAGCGAGAGCTCCGGATTGAACAAACAGCTATAGCAACGAGAGTATGTTCTATTATATTTTATTTCTCGCGCGAAAGCTGATTCTACGGAGGAATGGCCGGATTCGCCATTGAAAGGCACAAAAATGGGAAAACCCAGGCGCGGCTTTTACGCGTGGAAAAATTCCAAATTTTCGTGGAAAAGATTGACCTGGATAAAATTGTTAGAAAAAGAAAGTAACTTTCCGCGACGCCTTTATCGGGTAATTAAGCATCAAAGCTTGCGCGTTAGCACGTTTTATCAGGAAATTTAAGCGACCTCAAGGAAAATAAAAGAGACCAACCCGAGCCTTTGTAAATAAGCGATGTAACGAGCGAGGAAAAATGTTTTTCTCGTTGCGCGTAGCAAAATATATTTCGAATAATATGTTCGCGAGTGTCCCTTGAAAAGGACAATGTAAATATTTTTCAAATAATTTAATTGCCGTCGTTGTTACTTTTGTTATTCCGTTTAATTGTAAAAGCGATCGTACCGTAATGAATCATCACATCGAACTCAATTTCGTATTACATAAAAGTCGGCGCGGCGGGGTGGAGCGGTTCGTTCGGTCAACATAAGTCAGCAGGAATCTGATTTTCACTGACTCTACGCATGGAACTTGATTTTATTAGATTTGCTTCTAATTTAATATAAGGCGTAAACAAGAATCTGGTTGCGTAAAAAAGAAATATTTTCTTTTCAATTTTTCAAGGACGTGTCGCACATCTCGTTTGCACGACATACGTTTCCGTCCGTAAGCGTTACAACTTACGTTATTTTATTTAAAAAATGGACGAAATTTCTTACCGGATCGGTTAAGCGCCGTTTGTAGTTTGTTATCGTTCGATTCGTTGGCGCTGCAGCTCGTTATGCGTTAATGGAGAGGAGGCAAGCAAGCAAACCAAACCATACGTTCCCAAATCGATGAATTGGGCGTGGTGACCCAATAAATTGACCATTCGGATCATCCAACTACGCGACACGCTTGTTTTCGTCATAGTTGGATAAAATTTACAACAGAAACGTGGGTAGCGTAATAAACATCAAAAATAACGTCTCGTATACGTTGAGACACGTCAACGGAGACGTTCGTATTCTAATCGCGCCAACGCGACGGAACGACGTCGATATTTAACGGAGACAAATTGCTTCGCAAATGAAACCTGTGCTTCGATAAAAAATCCCCGATGGATACGTGGAAACAGCGAAACGTAGAATCGGTTAACGTTGAGTCGCTAATTAATTAGCATATCTGTTTTAACAAGGCAACGATAATTGCTTCGTCCCGTGTTTTCGATATCACGATTGCGTATCGTTCGTATCGACAAAGGTTCGTCGCTGTTTCGAGATCTGATTTTTAACCTCGAAACGAACCGAAAGGAAGTTTGCGAATCACGCGTGGACAGACTGTCGCAATTCTTCATTGTTGCGAGTGAAAAGACGTACCGAAACGTCGACGAAGCGAATACTTTAAGGATGGAGTAAGGCACGAGTAAGATCTCGAGATTCCCGGGGGATTCGGAAAGAACAGAAAAAAAAAGAGAGAAAAAAAAACAGGACTCGAGGGGAAAAAGAGAATTTCCAAGTTAGCCCGAAGACCGTGGTACCTTAACCATGTTTAATTCTCATTGAAAATTAACGTCGTTCAGGCTGACAGGAAATTTCCTCTCAACGATCGAACCGGATCGTTCTTCGATGAAATATCCGGCCAATTAGCTGGTCCCGACTCGTTCTGTAATACTGATTTTCCTTCGATGTACCCAAGCCTGTTGTACGCATAGCAAAAGTGTTACGAAAATCAATTTTCAGCTTTTCCTTTTGTTAAATTCAATTCCCTTCAACAAACATTAACTAAACGCTATCGGGTTGATCCATAAATAACGTTTGTTAACTTACTATTCGTTTTCGAATATATCGTTACATAGTAGATCTTAAACAATTTAATAAGTATCGTCGGTGTCGTCGTCGTAAATTTCATTGGCATTGCTACTAAACAAAGTGGAGTTTATTCGAAAAGAAGAAACAGTACTCCGCAGTGCTCTAAGAGCTAGGTAAAGGGTAAGGGCAGCAATTTCCGAGAAATAAATTTGCGAGTGCAAGTGATTGTTTCAGGGCGTGGAACCGTGCTAACATCTTAAAGGGTTAACGGGGCGGTGTCTGTGTCGCTCGCAATTTTTAACAGCCGTTTTAGCCGAGAACGATAAACATAGGACCGCTGGTACGTGACTCGCGAGTCCTCTTGACGTACTCTCGCCGCTAGTTAATTCGTTCGCGGCACGTTTGAATCGAGGACGTAACAGTCTGTGCACGAGGGCTCGGAGACGAAGTGCGAACAAGAGAGGACGAGTGGTGCCGCGTACGGTTAAGGTCCGTTTTCACGTGACGTCGTGTCGCGACTTTTAACCCCGTTATCATTTTGCCAATGGTAATTTCCTACATATTATAGAGAATAGAGATAGGGTAAAAACTACATCCTTATCATGTACAGGCCCAGCTCGATACAATTAATTTGTAAAAGAAAAACGAATGGAATCCGACTAGAAATTTGTCTGGTTAAGTCGCCGATATAGTACGAACGGAGAGTTTCTCATCTGGCAATGGGACAGCGTAAACGCGCTCGCTAACGAGCCAAACCGCTCTCTCTCTCTAGCTCGAAGCTTTATCCCTTCCAACTTTCCAAGTTCGCAGCCACTTTGGTGCCTCTTTCGAAAACTCTAGCCTCCCTCTCCCTCGACCAAGGAAGGCGACACGTATCGTATACTTTTAATGGGCGATAAATCACGTGAGCTGCGTCACGCTACTGCAGCGATTCATAGAAAATACATCGAGTTAACGTACAGCGTTGGGAGCCTAGTAAATACTGGGAAACTCTCGCTGTCACGGCGTCGTACTTTATGAAATGTTAAATCAACCCAATTACGCGGATAGAGCTGCCCGTACCCCCTTCCCTTTCACGGGATGAAAGATCGAGGATCGAGACGCGGCGCGGTTGCACCGCAAACTAGAAGATTCTCAGACTGCGGCAGTTTCCGTTCTCGTGTTGAGAAAGTTGGATTTCGATTCACCTGAAACCGGGCTTGGTAGCCACTTCCAGTTGGAACCGTGTCTACCGAGGATACTATCGACCGTGTTTGCAGGTTGCTCGTGGCCGATAAACGCAAACAGTGGACCAATTGTTGGAGTATATTCGAGTCCCATAAATTACAAACGCAACTTGTCGATAATTACTTATGGATCGATGATGTAACGAAATTTTGTGCGATACTAATTGATCTTTAGTCGATAAATCGAATTGCCGCGCGATCGTTTCGAACACAGAGAGTTCGGTTGTCTTGTCGAAATACGATCTTTTCGCGGGTGTTTCGCTCGCACGCGACAACGGCCCTTTAATAACGAAAATAAACATGGCTTTAATTGCATACGCCGTTAATTACCGAGCACGAAATTGATATCAATTTGTCAATTAATCCGTGTAAACATTTGCTCGGCACGTGTTCCGCGAGGTTCGCGCTCGAATTCCCACCGAGCCACGTTCGCCGATAAAACCGCCAGCCGATGATCCTTCAACGTGCAGTATATGCGTGATTTTCGGGTAACGATCCTCCTTGGACAAAGTTCTATTCGCGAGAAGATAGTTGTGTAATTAGCCGAAGCGGCTAACAGGAAATAAAACGGGCACGAAATCGGAGCACCGTCGCGCATCGCGTTTTCCCGATATTTCCTCGGAAGAGACACGTTTCTATTTGGAATATTCATCGCGCTCGCCACGCCCGATCTCGTTTCCGTTTCCAGCGCAACCTGCACGCTCGGCAGTCGAGGAAACGACGTCGTAGCGAAATCTACGATTGCACCCGGCAAAAAGCGGGCAGTTATTTTCGCGTGGCGTACGCTACGTGTCCGGAATGGAGCGCGACTCGAGGTAAATAAAAAGAAAGGGGAGCGAAGGATGCGCGAGATAATCCCGGATAACGACGGAAACGAGCGGCGCGAACGTATTCGCGGCATCGAATCGCGTCATATTTCTCTTTCGATGCTTTCACGGTAAACGATAAGCCACTAGAAGCGGTACCGTGATTTATAGATACTTCCACGCGATTTCCAAAGACGCAAGCACAAGGACTCCGCGAAACACTGAAAATAGTGCACAAATTTTGCGTCCGACACTCGTGGCTACGCGAATAATGACTGCTCTCAACGAATTAAAAAATGTTTTCGTACGGTCTACTAAAGCAAGTTATTGAAAGAACAAAAAAGAATAAAAAGGTAAATCCAGGGTTTTCGCAATAAAAAAAAATCCATCCACTATCGATCAAAGGGTGCTCGATTTCGGGTGAAACGACCCCGATGCGCGATAAACGCGAAAAGAGAGCTATATTTCGAGAATACGCGGAACAATTGATCCGAAGCAGCAATATCGAAACGTAAAAAATCGTTGGCGTTGCAGCGACCGTAGGCGTACGCTCGGTAGACGAAATTTGCATTTTCGAGTTGAACAGAGAAACTGAATTCGCGGAATGCAAAGGGTGCGGAGTTCCCGGTGCATGTTTGTCGGAGCAAAGTACGTCGATTTTCGATAAAACCGTGCGATCGTGCATTCGTGCTCCCCGTCCTATGTTTGCATCGATGAAAAATACATATTTTTCCGCCTAACCCCGTTTTATAGACGACTCCCTGCAAACTGTGCCGAAGATACGTAATTCTAGCACCGGTAGATACTGTTATTAATAGATAGGTGTTTTTACCGACTAATTTTTTTTTTTAAATAAATGGTAAGTTTGCCTCGGAGAGGCTATTTACTGTAACATACGTTCGCATCAATGAATACTTATGGAAGCGAATGTATGTAGTAGCTTTTCGATAAACGACTGTATCCGATGGATAGTTTGGCGAAGCTCGTTCGACTATGAAACAAATCGTGGAACATCGGGTAGCTCCCTTCCGCGGATCGATTCACCGGAAAGACATATTAGATTGAAACACGGACCAAGCCAACGTCGATGTGCATACAAGTTGCGTCCGCGTAAAGTTTCCGCGCGTTTCCCAAACCGCAAGTCGGCCGCGTGCAACGGTCCGAATAAAAAAAACGGCTCGGCAAAATTGGAAAATGTTTGATAACAAGCTATCCGACGAGCATCGAATATAACAGTTCGTCGATAGAGGGAAAATATTTTATAAATATTCCATTCTCGGCCTCGTTACCTCGATATCCAGCGCGAGCCAACTGTCGCTCGGGGCAAATTCTTCCTCGTTGTTCACTGTTACGGTATTTTAACGCTGAGAGTCGTTAACATGGGATCGGGGAAGCGTGGCCGATACGATAATCCTATCTGTTCCGGGGACGAAAGGTGGGAATTAAATTGTAGTAAGTAAAATGTAAACAAAAAAAAAAAAAAAAAATTAATAGATGCAACGTATCTAGACGCGTAGGGCAACAAAACGATCGCTTTTCTACGCTGTCTCGTCGCGATTGCGAACGATCGTTGAGTCGACGGCGCGTATGATCAAGGAGATCGCGAGTCGATTCGCTGCTGTCGATACATGTCTGCGAGGCACCAACGACTGCCTTCACACACTTTCTGTATTTATGGGAAGTTGGCAGACCTTAGAGGATCGGTAGAGAAAGCGTAGACTCGTGTTATAGAAGGTACCAATAAACGAAGAAGCGTTGGTGTTGCGGCAATTCGATGCCCGGCCCGATCCCTTTAAGCGCGGGAATACCCTAGCAACGGCGCGAGCCTTTGTCGGAGAACAAGGCGGATTCTCGGCGTTACGTTTGTCGCATAAATTTCTAATAGAGAGTACGCGGAGCGACGACAGGGAACGCCGACTGTACATCTATTTACAGTGGGTGGATGGTGCTCGGAGAAGTTAACGCGCGAGAGGAAGCCGGGAAGAAAGACACCACCGGGGTGAAAAGCTCCTGGTGGATTGGCGGGTACGAGGCGGCTGCGAAAGGACGGAGACGAGAGTCGCGTCGCGTCGCGTCGGGTAAAAGCGGCCGAGGTAGAGCGAGACGGACGGTCGGGCGTTTCCGGAGGGTTTCGGGTCCTCTCGCTGGGTCATTGGGTCAAATCTTTGGTTACACGGTGGTAGCCGTGTACAGGGGGCGGGCTGTGCGCGTTCACAATGCAAACTGAAGCCTCGTCGCTCGGTGGCCGGCTCGTTTTATTCGATGAGGGACTATTTTTAGAAGTAAGGACCGCCCCGAGTGCCCATGCCGACCGGGTCGAGTCCGAATGAAAGATGAATAACTGCGCGCCAAGCGAGACACGGGTGCCCCGTAACGCCATCCAACCCTCCCATCGCACCCCCTCGCTGCCTCGTCGACCTCGTCGCGTATACGTCCATGTTCAAACGTATGTACTTTGATGCAACCGACGCGACGCGACGCGTCGCTCCTCTTACCCCTTGCATGCTGTACACGCTCGCGATACAGATATCGATTAAAAAGTAGTCCTGTCGATTCCGCTCGATCGTCAGGAGCCTGCCGCGAGTCTGCCACCGGCCTTAGGGGTTGCTGACCCCTCGATGGCGACTGGCGAATAGGATGTCGCAACGAGGGGAGCAGAGGGATGCTTCGCGGAGCTGTCCAACAGTCTGTCATCGAGGTAGCTTCGACCTGTGGGTTAACGGGGGAATTTTTTTATCCTCTTTGATCTTTATTTCTTGGCAGCGGGCGTCGAGATCCGGGTAGTTGTTTTCCGGACAGAGGTTCACGATTAACGATCCATCGACGATCATCGATTCGCGATAATTGTCAACCATCGTCTTTCGTCGCTGGTCGTCATCGAAAATCGCGTATGTCGAATCGCGTTATTTTAGACGTACCGACCACGCTTGGCCTTGGGCTTCCGCGTTAAACAAATTAAACGCTCGCTGGTTGTTCCGGGTCAGAATGTTGCAATTAAAAACGTCCAGGAAACTGAAATGTCAGCGAATCACGACGTGTATTAATAATATTGCGTTCCATTCGCTGATACGAAAACGAGTATAACTTTTAGCGAATCGTATACGTACGGTATTAATCGCGAGTGACCTTTGATAAAAAATCCAACGATTTATCGAATATATTTGTAGAAAAGGGGAATCTGGAAAGAGTTCGAAAACGAATTGCTAGCTAGACGAGCAATTAGCTAAAACGACGAGGATCCGAATGAATTTCGATCGAAACTCGAGGGGAAGGGGCGAGTGCGAAACCTCTTTTATTCGTCGAGAGGGTTCTTCGACACCTGTGCGACTCTGGCTCTTGATACGGCAAGAGTGGGCACTGTTTCTGTGAAACGAGCCATGTTAAATCAACGTCTCTGCAGTTTAAATCGTCTGACATTGTTTGAGAACAATGTTGCCATTTTCTATCCAATTAAAAAAATTCTTTTTTTCCTTGCCGTGAAAAAGGGTAACGACGAGAGCCATTTAAACGAATGATTATTTTATGCTCGCAGCGCTGCAAAGCCTGTGCGCCGGAGACGTTAAATGTAAAGATAAAATAATTGCACGAGTAGTTACAACAGGTGTCCAAAATGATTGCCACTGGCTTCTAATTGATGAGCCGCGCCTGCATTTTATTCCCTGCATTGTTGCCTACACGCACCGAAAAGCATTCGTGCAAATTTGACAGAGTAATTTGGTGGCGTTGGTAAACGCTCGCAGGATCGACTGTTCCGCGCGATAACACGTTCTCGTTTCGAGCCTTAATGGAAACTAACGAACGCCTAACGAATTAACTGGCTCGAATACCGTCCCACGCGCCTTCCACGCGTTTTCCGCGTTTTCAGCTACGGCTACGCTGGCCCTCTTCGATTCCGCGGTTACCCATACCGTGGTAAATAATACCCATACGTTAAGTTGCCGAGTGTCTCGAAACCGAAGGAGACGAAGACAAGGGGGCTTAGAACTCCTCGATTGCGGCGTTCGTAATCGACGAGGTATCATCGACGGGGATTGATGCGCGAAACGAGATCGAATGGCAATCGGAGTCCGTTGGTTATTTATACCAGAAGTTTCAATTAACGAGCCGACCAAACGGAACGATTACTTATCAATATTATTTTCGAGCTTGCTGGGATTTCCAATTAACTGGACTGGATATGCCCTCTGCGACGGCAATTTCTCCGATTAAGCGCGTCCCGAAATGGCGTTACATAATTGATCGATTAGCAAACGACATCCGTGTCCTCTTGTTCTCGTGTTTCCTCGACCGCGTTGCAATTCTATCGCGTAACCGCCACCGTCCGCTATACACATCGAGATTAAATGATATACATTTTTTATATAGAGTTGATCGAGTCGAGTTCACGACAAATATTCCCTGCTTACGAGCTACCACTGCTACCCTTCTAAATTACGGACACTCTATTCGGCGCTGTGGTACATGCATTATCCCCACCTCGTTTAGACCACGCCCTGCAAGGATCTTTTCTAAATCGTCCGAGTGATACAAGTCGAGACTGTACTCGAGTCGAACATTATCACGAGTCGCTTGATCTGCTGAGCTTGCAAGGACACCTCCGTCCGTTCTTCCCCCTCGTTAGTCTCGATGCTCGGCGAACCCAAAGCATCGTTACCCGCCGCTAATTGGCTTCCAAGCAACGCGTTTTGCGTTGACCGGAAACCGAAAGCTCGAATTTCGCGAACACAGCCAATTCAAACAGCCCACCTTGTTTTTTTTCCCAAATTTTTCGAGCTATGTATCCTGTTCTCTACATGCTCGCCTATCGATTTATTCATGGTACACGCACCATATTACCAAACGTTTCATAGAGAATTATTCTATCGATCTGTAGTATGAGACATCCTACGAAACAAGACCCCAAAGATCTTCACGTTTAATTTTCTTTCAACTTTCTCTCTCCCATCGAACCTTTTCTTTCGCAGTTTTTCCTTAATTATCATCGCAACCCACACATCGATTATTTGATCCAATTCCATTTCCGCTTTAACAACGATGCAAACGAGACACAAAAAACCACACGTCTCTAAAGCAATCTCGCGGTCAGCGACGTTTTTCCCGTTAGGAGTTTTAAATAACGCGCAACGCGAATTCGTTTACACGTTGAATCGGTCGTCGGCTCCGCTGTGCATTTCTAGTGCGCGCAAAAGTAATCGAAGACGATGCAAGGCGGTTGGGAAACTTTGACGACAGAGTTGAACAAGTTTTCGCCGGGTATTTTCTCGAAACTCTCGCCCGAGCTTCGGGAAGAAATTTTACGGTGCGCAACGATTTTTATCCGTCCGCTCGAGGATACAAATGCGCAAAGGAAATACGTAAAATAAAAACGTTTCCAACAGCGATTCTCAAACTTCTTTCCTCGAAGACTGTGAATCCGAGGATCGTGGGTGCGAATAACCGTGTCCTTTATCTTTCCTTTAGACTCTTGCGGTATAGTTATCCAAATGTTGACATAGTTGTGCACAACTGTGTTGCGAGTACATAGATAGACGAATCCACGATTCGATGAGTCGCGTCCCGTTTCTTCGAGTATCGTTGGCTGACAATAAGTGGGGCTTCGTTCTCGCATACATCGGTGTTTTCCACTTCGACAAAGCCCGCACCAAACGATTTCCTGGAGCGCCGGGCGAACGAAAACGAATAATGGAGAACCCACTGACAAATTGTATCGTCGATTCTGGCACAATGGCGGAGGCAAATGCCAGCGAGAACGCGGACAAAGAATCGGGAGACTTCCGGGGATTTCCAGGCTCGCCGAAAAATGAATACAAAGTCGCGGACGTAAATAGAATATTCAGGTAAGGGTTGGCAGTCGCGGAGGGGGGGATTTTCGCCAAGTGGGACGTGTTCTAAAAATGGAACACCCCTTCGAAGATAGAAAAATACTTAAGAGCGGATGAAAGTCGCCCGAGGGGAATCCCTCTCGGAAGAAAATCGAGGACGCGAGGCGAAAAAAGAAAAAAAGAAAATTATCGACTTACTTCTCCCGTAACGAACGGTATCCTCTCGGCGCCATTGGAACTCGAACAATCGCGAAACTTCCGTGAATTATCCCCGAAATTTTGCGAGACCTTCGTCGCGAATTTAATGGCGACTGCAGCTTAACGGTGTACGAAAGTTGTTGCAACTTGGAAACAAGATAGAACGATGCGTCTCGACCTATGCTTGCCACGTGGCCCGTTTGACCATAAAGGGAGGTTATCGAACCCGGAAAATCGACATGCATTCGAAACTTGGAAACCATATGTTTAGGTTAGCTGAACCTTTGGAAAAATCTATTCGAAAGAAATAGAATTTGTATTAACGAGAATCGCGAGAAAACACGAAAGGCGTCGAGATAGCATTGAAAGAGAGGAGAAGGGCAGGTGTATAACGAAGCCACGGTGAAAAGGGTAAGGAAGACGACGAACAATAGCTCGTCGATGTCGTCACCCCGTTGACAGCGTCGTCGCGATCATCCCTCGACTTGACATAAATTTTTTCTAAAGCCGGTACTATTTTTGGCACGAAAGGGCTGCGATTGACAGAAGAAACGAATGAAGCCGGGGGGCAGGGATCGAGAAAGTGAAACGGCAGCGACGGTGAGCCATGTCAGTCGGTCACATGCAAACGCCAACTTTTCTTCGGGACGACCCCCGATAGCGAGAGACTCTCGTTGAAAAAAAAAATACGTAACAGTGTCGTTTGTAACAGTAAACATATGTAAGCGTTGAGAGTGGGAAAAGGTGATTTGGGAGTTTGCAGAATCGCGTATGTCGATGCGACACGGAAGTGCACACGGTCTGCTTGTCACCGGATTACAAAGGTAATCCTGCGAGCAACTGTCCATCCTCTGGCGAAACAGCCTTTCGCAAAGTTCGCCGGACCGATATCACTGGCCGGTCTCGCTTAATTTCCTCGAAAATTTGCTCAACGACTCGTACCTTTTTCCGCTAGTACACGGTCCAGGGTTTCTCAAGCTTGCCGAGTTTCGAAGAAGACCATTTCGCGTACTCGCATAGCTTATAAACAACAAAATCAACACGCGATCTCGCAATCTTACTTTCTCGCTCCTCGACTCGACCGCTCTGAGAACGTTTAAATCACGAATTTTTTTTCCACCCCGTTCTCCTTGAACTTTTCACGGAATCCCCTTAGCGACCCGCGATGCGTTCTTTCGAGAGGCCTTTTTTTTTTTTAACACGCGCTCGTTGCAACTGTTTCGTGGAATATTGCGTTTCCGGTTCGATTTCACGGCAGGCGTGTACGCTCGTACGCTGTGCTTAATGTACACACTCTTTTTGTCGAGTCGACGATAATAACGTACAATTAAAAGTCTCACTTTAAAATCCAAAAATTTACCGTCCATCCATGTTCTATTCGATAAGAAAATATTCTCGCGCTATATTTCTTCGATAACAATCGACAGCAATGGTTGGACCACATCGTGGATGTTTTTGAGAATTGTTTCCATCTCGAAAAAATGGCGGCGGAACTGCTGACGTCAACGTCGCGGCCCGATAAAAGCGGCGTGTATATAGCCAACCGAGAAACAATGCAGCGAGTCGCCATTAACGAGAAATCGTATGCGCCGAGTGCAGCGACGCAATTCAGCTTTCGTAATTAGTTTCTTTGCAATTAGTTCCTTCTGGCCGTCGAGTTTCGGTCGGCGAGCGTGTACAACGCGAAGGAGTCGAGAAAAATACGGAAAATCGAAAGACCCCACGAATTTCTTTTGCGATTCAACGAAACCGGAAATCGGCGACAGAGCGTCTCCTTTGTTCGCGATAGCTGCGCGCAACTCTTTGACGCCGCTTACTCGTTCGTAATCGAATGTCATCGGTTCCGTTCCGTTTCGCTTCCTTGAATTTCTCCCTCTCGTCGGACGAGCCATTTCGTACGAACAAAAAAAAAACTGCAAACCCCCTCGATATCTATTCTTCATCGAAAGAAATAATATACGTACGATACTTGTTGGCGAAACTGGGTCAAGAGCATAATCAAAGTATACGATCACCAATTTTATTGTTAAAGCGGATAACGAGAGAGTTGAAGCGATCGAATTCAAGATTATTCAAGATTATTAGCGTGTAATAATTATGAATTTCATTTTATAACTCTGTTTTAACGCAAAACGTTTGTCGAGATCGAACAACACGTAAAATAATAATACTCGACACAACGAATGTTTATACGCAACGACAAAAGAAAGTTTCAACCGTGTTCAAACTGTTTACCGAACTGTACCTGCGCAAACTATCGTTGACATTCTATTGGCACATTTATCCGGTGCATATATATTACTATCGTATTTTTACGTGTTTCACGTTCACCACGCAACGCGCGGTGTCCCGTCAAATAAATAAGGAGAAATGCGAGCGCGTACGAGCGGTTCGTACAAGCCACGGGGTTGTCACCGGAATTCGAACGGCGAGATCAGCCTTGGGGCGGATTTCCATCGTAGCCGGCCGCGGGGCTCGCGACACGCGATCCGTGCTCGTTTCGTCGACTAATCGTGCTCGTAATCGTCGCAGTTTCGCTTTTCGTTTGGAACAGCAGCCAAGGGGAAGGCGAGAGGGTGCGTGTCGTGGCCGATAACATCCGCGAAGCCTTCGGGAAAGCATTTCTTTTCGACCGTGTCGCGTGCGGCCCGAACTAACCGGATCGTGTCGTACCAACCCCGCGACGACACCTTTCGAAAATTCGTCCGCTCCGCTTTCGTGACAATCTCGACCATCTCGAGTCGCGATCGAGCTCCTCCCCCATTCCCGTCCATTCCGCTTTTTACCTCTCGGAATTCCCCAGCTTCGCTAACCTTCGATCGAGTGGCTTTTTGTCCGCTACGTTTGATCGAGGAATTTCGTGACTCTTTGTGTCCTTTGATTTTCTTTTTTTTTTTTTTTTCGATTGTCCATTTCGTAGGTTACGTCTCGTACTACCGATTTCTTTCACCTTGACTCAAAATTTACTTTCGATTCGGTTAATCGACTTACCGTTGCAACAGTTTGGAATGTCGAAACACCGAAACAATCTTCCGTATCCGTATCGAAGTTATCGAGAATATATTCGCAAATAATATTTCGCGGAGGTTCGGCGATCGCGTTTCCGAGGACACGTACCGCGCACGTGCGGGCACGTAGCACGGCCAGCCATTATTCCCGGGAATCGTTGGTCCCTCTAATAACGGAGATACCGACGTTGATTCGGTTATCTCGTTGTCATTCACAGAATCGTTCGGTATTTCGTATTCGTCGATGAATATCGGCAATTTTCAATGATCGTCCGGACGGATTCGCGATACCAGCCCGGTCTGCGCCCGCGCCGTCAAACTCTATTAAATCCCGGCAAATTCGTCGCGATGAGCATTACCTAACGCGCTCTCCGTTATTTTCCGTATAAGCAATTTACATCCTATTTTATATAAATGGAATTTTATTCAGAAAACCCTTTGAAGTTCTACTTCGGAAATGACAACGAATTACGATTACAGAGGATCGATGAAAAATGTTGTTTTATCGGTGTAGGTAAAGTTTGAGAAGCACTGCGTTACGATTCGTACACACGAGCGTCGTTTAATGCTGTCGCAGGGATTATTCGCTTGGCGGGCCGATTAATCATGCGAAACACGTGGAGGCAATTAGGAGAGCTTTGTTTATGGACATAAAATCGACGAGACGTTTAATTACAGAGAGGGCGGGGCAACGAAGGACCAAGGACGGTCTCGATTATTTAATTGCTCGATCCATTAAAAAGCGTAGCTCGAGATTGGCGACTAGCGTGATTCGAGATCGTCCAACAGACGATCCGTTTGCTTATTAGCAATATTCGTTTACTCGCGCATACTATTCGACCTCTCTTTCCTTTCTACAGAGGACGATAGCGTTTTTATTCTTTTTCTTTCGAATCAAGAATCGTCCATTTCATCAATTATTCTTATTCGTTGTTTTTTTTTTCCTTTAAATGGAGCGTTCATTAAAAGAAAAAGTCACGCGGTAAGGTTCGTCATTCGGTATTTCGACTCGAATAGAAGGAACGTACCGCACAGGTCACTCGTTCGACAATAGCGTACAGTGCTCGCGGCGAATGCGAGAAAATGATAATTGATGCATTCGAAATAAAAGGCTGTTTATTCATAAATTCTATGCGGCTCGGTTTTTATTCGTTTTCAAGTGGGAATTCATTTCTACGCCTAACATTTCAAGCAAAATTGAACCGTTGAAAAGTAGCGTCGGTGAATAATTTTGCCAAATCTGCGTGGGACCTATATAAATAAACGACACTGCAACGTAACCGCAAAGATCCGAAAGCGCCCTTCCGCATCGTTCGCTTTCGACCCACGAAAACGGTAATTTCACGCGGAGAACGACCCAATAAAAGCGCACTGTCTCCACGGAGAAACTGCGTCGCCAGAGACCAGCATCGATGACGGCCGTCGCGTCGCTTCGCGTTTTAAAAGCGTATTGATCGGTGAAACGACGCATCGATGGGAATGCAGTTCAACCTGTCGCCTCTTACTACACTCGTGAGGATTCTTTGTTCCGATTAGGACGGAATAACGTTCAGATCTTTCCTCTGATTGACACCGATACCGCCTGCGTTCTCCCACCCACGTACACTCTCGACCCAGAAATTTACCCCGTTTTCAAACTCGATTCTCACTGTTAACCGTCAAAGAAAATGAATATCAACGAAACACTTGAATTTCGATCGAGTAACAACAATAAATACCATGGTAAATGTTTCAATGTGCGTGTAATCACAGCAAACACGGAAATTTCGAATGCGAGTGGGTATCTGCAGCGTTGGATAAATTAGCGTATGACTAGGATTGCTCGCGAACATATATATTGAGTTTTCGAGTGACAGGGATGTGTGAAACACGAAATCTGTGCGCGTTGCGACAGGTGCGAGCGCAGCAATCACGGCCAGCTGCGAGCGCGTGCATTGCGTGCAACTGCACAGACTGCACCTTGACCCAGCGCTCTACCTTCGGTCGCGGTCTGAAACTCGCGTGCGAATCAAGATTGAGTAGCCGCCACGGCTGACCTTACTCCGTCAACGCGATCGCTGCGCTGGCTGCGTAATAAAATGTGCCTTAGCTTCCAAACCCGTTAGGCTATCCACTGCGAAATCGTTCCTCGAACGATCCTGTTCCACGAAAACCGGTCCAACGATTTCTCGAACGTTTCGACACGCCGAAACAAACGAATGCGTTGGAACGGGAATGCTCACGTGAAAGATTAACGCCATGGGATTTATTACGCGTACAAATTATTTCTCTTTTCCTGACAATTTGATCGCGTTAGAGCGCCAACCCTCGTAGTAACCAAGAAGCACACATATTGCTTCGACAAATAAACGGTAAGTACCACCGGAATGGCACGGAATCAATTTCTACCCCCGATATATCAGTTCTAATATTTTATTCTTCGACATTGAAACACAAAGCAAACCAAGCACTTTCGCTTCGAAGAATTCGAGGATCGCTCCAAGCATCGGTTCCTCGAGGCTGGCTGTTGGCTGTTCAAGAAAAGCGCTAGATTCCGAGTTTGCAACGTGGCAGACTTGCACAAAGAGAGATTACATGGCTAATTAAATCGTCTTACAAAGCAATTTCACCGGAAAGGGAATTCTAACTTGACGAAAGCAGCCTGTGGAAATTTCAAGTTTTCGGCCAGTACTATAGTGACGCGAGAGAGAGGGAGGGCTTTAAGAGAACTTTCGCGTATGCTGTATCCAGTAATTCAACATGCAATCTGTAATATCAATTTAGTTTTGTTGGAAATCCGAGCTTTTCAATTTTCAAATTCCACGTTCACGTGTATTAAAGGAAATTACCAGTTGACTCGATTTCAGAATACTCTACGATCAATGGTAAAGTTGACGTACATGTGCACAAGTTTGTCACTCTCGCGTATCGCGACCAGAATCAAATTTCTTAGCCTCGGTTACTCGCGGATGACTCGTGGGCTCGTTTTCTACGAAATGCATTCTCCAAGACTACACCGATTCCAAGCTGAGATTACCAAGCACTCCGAGCTGAAGGAAACTCCGAAGGGGACTTATCTGTATCGAAATCGCGGAATTTCATTTTGTAAAGCTGTCAGAAAATTTCACGGACGCCGCGGTCGCGGCCGGCGCTGGCGCTGTGGCTTATCGTCCGACTAGTAGAATAACCCATTAACGGTCGGCCGCGCCACAAGTGGATACGGTGCATCGTAAGCCAGACATTTCAGACGAATCGGTAGCGATGGGATCGATTTAATGACCGAATCGCGGATTTTCTGCGTTTACGGTGTACACGAATACGAACAACTCTTGCGAAATTTATTTATTTACCCGAAACATTAAGCGTCGGAAATGAATTGCGAGCATTTGTATTAAATCGTGTGGATTTCGCGCATTTATGGACACTTTAGTCGGTCGACAAAGTTGGTAATTGGTAACTAAGAGCGTTTGTTAGTCGCGACTCGACGAACGCTTTGCGTCACTGGTTGCGTAAACGAGAACTAACGGCGGCTCAACTTTCCGTTGCTCCAGGGAAATTAAATTGATGCATTTCCGGCTATGTATTACCGTTATTTCGAGTCTCAAGTTTGACTTAATCGAGTCTTACAACACTCGGAACTATTTCGATACGTTTTAGTCGACACTTCGACCTACATTCTCGCCTTTTCTCGATCCCAGTTTCCGCATCCCAACGTACATACACGTAGGATAAAGTAAAATTGTAATACGATCGAAAGAAATGTAAAAGGAACTTTGTTTCTTCCACGCGTATTCTTTTTTTCAACTACAACCCCTTGTAGATAACTCCTCGTGCCTTTGGACTCGAAAATCGAGGGAGTCTTAAATTCTTTCTCGAAGCAAGCGTAACCTTTCAAACCTCGCTACCTTTTGCTACTCTTTGTTTAGAGAGACAGGGAGGGAGAGAGAGAGAGAAGCACGCGGCGCTGGCGTCCAAGGGTAAATTAGTGCTTTCACGTGAAAGGGGAAAGATGTTCAGGACTGTTCGGAGCACTTTATTGGCCTCTAAGTAAAAAAGTCCATTAAACATCGGACCTCCGTGCGTGCGCGTGCACGTGCGTGTGCTTATTTCCTGACCGCGAGATCCTCACCGAAAATCGATGCTCCTCGATCGCAACATTGAAAATTCCATTACGTTCAACCCAAAGTAACTTTGATTACGCGGCTTATAAAAAAAAAATCGAATCGAAGGAATGCAAGAAACAGTCCAATCTCCAATTAATACGTATAAATTAAATTGAAAACAATTCGAAGCAACGACGAAAAGATGAATGGTAAAATAAGAGTGGTACGAAGGGTTAGGAAAAGTTAAACGAAGCGCCGAGGGATAATAGGCGTGGTGGCATGGCATGGCGCTTCTAAATGCAGAGTATGTAGGTCGGAAGGGCACGTACATACTTCTGTAGGACGGGAATTGTAATACCGAAAGCATATACGGTAAGCCCTCGAGACTTACACCGTTAATTTGTTCCAGAGCTTTCCACGTGAGTCGAGTACAGCGGTGCAAGTCCAATTGTACAAACACGATGCATCGAGGGGAGAAAGAAACGGCGAGTTAAAGAATAACGCGGTGTCACGAGTCAAGGGGAACGTGGACGACGTCGAGCAACTTTTGCTTAGGCTCGAGCTTCGCGAATATTTCGACTATAAAAGGACAGTCCTCTATCGGAACAAAGTACTATACGTATAGCGATCTAGAACGGAACACGATCGTTGTATCGTACAAATGAAATTAGACAAAATTTGACTCGTTCTTTACGCGTGCAAAACTATATACGTACGTCTACGTAAATTTTTCTTTAATTACCAGTCGAAACGTCACCATGGAACATATTTCTTGTAATTTGTCTCGATTGCTAATTATCTTCCGCGTGAAAATAAAACTGTTGTAGCGAAATATATCATACGACGGATCATAGAGGGAAACGGCTGAATTTTCCTGGCCAATAAACCACGCTTTTCTCCCAACGTTCGCGTAAGCATTCTCGTGCCCAATCGTGGAGTTCAGCAACGAACGCAGAAAGTGGTTCAAGTACGGGCATGCAACGACGCGCTTCTGCCCGAAATAACGATTACTCCCACGCTGTTTACCTGAGGGACGAACTATCGATTATACCGCGCGATAAATATAACGTAACTAAAGCCGGTCGACCTTCTTCGGGCGAGCATAGTCAATGCTCGTTTTCAAGGTGGCCTTTTTCTTTTCCATCCCTGCTTCTACATGGACGTGGCGACTGCACCCTCTTGGTAACAAGATAAGAAAAACTACAAGATTTCGGGCCGTCGAAATCTTATTCGTTGTACAGGGTGTTTCGTTCCAAATCGGAATGATTACGTATTTCCTGAAGATGAGATGGAGATGTCGAGAAAATGTTTTTACAAAAGTTATTTGGTTCGAACGACCGAATAACTTTTGTATAAACATTTTTCTGATTGCTTCGTATACCGGTGAGATACGTAAATGTACGTATTTAATCAACGTTGGTAACGTATAAACCATAAATGTTCAGTTTTATTTTACGAAACTTTTTCCAACAAAAGTTCCGAGCTAATCGTTTCCACGAAACTTTTCCTACGTACAATTTTCAACTACCTGTTCCGCGAGAACAGTTTCTTCGATCAAGTATCGAAGAGCAAAAATAATTGCGCGTAAAATAAATTTTATCAGACGATGGAGTTTATCGATGAAACAAATTGGCGAACCATTGGAAAAGCCAGGAGAGAAGAACTCGTAGAGGTTGAGAAACGCTGGCTCGAACGTCGATACGTATAAGCGCGGGAAAAATGGGTGGTGCAGCTGGCGCTGTTATTGAACCTAACCTCGATAAAATATACTCGACATGTCGACGGCAAGCGTCACGTATGCGTGACGCACCAAGTCTCGTGAGAGACCTACGTCACGTGTATGTAACACGGCTGATTTTCTATTTCGCGTCCTTGCCAATAAAAGCGGTATCGAGGTTGCATTTTTGCAACAATTTAGGTTAAAGTTTACGACGCCGTCTCGCCTGCTCCTCAACGGTTACGCGATTTTTTGTTTCGTTACTTCCGTATTCCGGCCTTCTTGTTAATTCCAAACGTATCAACGTATAGTTTCTGTTATCGAATTGACCACCAGCCCTCAATTCTAGAGCCTAGACATCGGTCACCCAAGGACTCGTGTTCCTCCTCCATTTTCTTTCTCGGCGTACTCTACCTCCGATCCGAATCATCCCAATTCCAGGATCCTCATTTGTCACTCGTCTCTCCTGGTGATCCGAGCGGGAATATTAACGTTCAATTTCCTCTCCATAGTTCTCGTTCATTTGGCAAAGTTAACCGTAGGCTCTCGCCTGGTCAAGGTTTCGAGGAATCGAGCAACTTCAATGTCTCCTATCTTCTCCATAGTTCCTTCAGAATTTGTATCTCATCTTTCACTGTCAGCCTCCGTTCTCCCCGGCATTTATCGCATTCTTCCGTAAACATCAGCGCGTCGAGTTTCAGCGACATCGTATATCGCAGTCACCGTCTAATTGACAAATTTGGCCCAAGTGCTCCCCAGCTGGCAAGCTCTCCTCGAGGATCCTCGAAGCTCTTTCGAGCTCCTGTTGCATAGGCTTGGTCGCGAGCAACGGCGCCATGCGCTCCGTTGAGTTCGAGGGATGCACAGCCCGTTCAGGGGCGAGCTATCGAGACCAAGAGCTGCTGTCATTCGAGAGGACACACTCGATCAAGAGTGCCCTCCCTGTTGCAACGCGTCTGCCACCGACCCTTTTCTATCGTCTTTTCTCATCCTCTTTGTCAGACTGCTGTGCATACACGTCTTCCACTTGTAATTCGGATAATATTTATGTTTCGTTCAAAACCATTCTATGCAAGTAATAAATTGTGCGTAAGTAAACTTACTAGTCTGAGAATAGACCAGTATTCCCACGTGTATGTACGAGTCCGTAAAAAAATAAGGGAGGTGTTCGACTCCTTATTGTAGGAAATGCTGGCGTTTACGCAGAAAAATAGTACCCCGAGAAATGATGTTGAAATTGTCTCGTTCGAAAAGTAGTAGCGGTAGACTGTTTGCGTGAACTTGCGCCTTCGCGAGATTCCGAACCCATTCGTGAACCAGCAGCGAAAGCATGGTTGACCGAGTCGATGAATCGGTCGCGTACAAGGGGCGTAAGGTCGATGTGCGTGGCCTTGACCTGTTTCAGGAGGCGAGACCGGGTCAGAAGTATGCGTTCGAACGAGCGGCGCGCGACTGTAACCAATAGCGAGACCCGGTCGATTTGCGTGCACGGAGACCCGACTTGCCCCCTTCGTGCGCGCACTTTGATGCACCGATTACTCTTGTTTCTTTTACGCGCGCATCGGTCTGGCTTGCATCGAACATAAGAAACCCGCAAAGAAGAAAAATTCGTTTAGAAATTTTATCGAAACCGGTCAACCACCCTTATTCTATCTACGATTTTTATTATTTAAAGTTTGGTAACGATGTACATTGTTCCAAACAACTTTCTCAAATAATCTTCTCCGAGTATCGACCATTATTTTCATATTAAATCATTCGACTACTGTTGAACACTTTTTAAATAGCTACTTTCCTCGCGTCTCAACTCGAACACGAACGAAGTCTCGTTTTCAGCCTTTTACTCGAATCTTTCCCCTCGAGGATTACATTTTCAAACAAAATTTGGTCACAAAACTCCTTTCCCTCAAAGTAAATCAGAGACGCTTCAAAGCATCCAGGGTTCTTTCACTGGTCGTTATCGCGCGCTGAAAAAAAAAAAAAAAAACGGCGAAAGAAGTATCGCATTTAATTAAGGGCGGCCCCTTAAAAAGAACTGCACGAAGCTGAGCTCGAGCAGGAACTCGGCCATCGCGGGATCCTTGTCCAGCGCACGAGGAAACGATAACAGAACTTCTCGTCCATTCGTTTTATTTGAACGGAGAATTATGCGTGCTCGTAAAGTCGGCTGTAATTATCACGCGAAACTTGACCGCTGTAAGGCTCCCTTCCTTTTTTTAGTAGTATTTCCGTATCGTATTTGGAAGAAACGCGATCAGCTTCATTTTTCGATATTCTCGACCGAGGAAATCGAGCCTCGCTCAGCGGAAAAATATTAATCTCGATTCGTCCCGTATTGCGCGCGCTTCATAAAGGAACGTTTTATTATTAAACGTCGCGACTGCAGATGTTCGGTCGCGCGGCAGGGAAAACGAATATATACGGAAGGAAACCGGGGAGACGCAGTGTTCAAATTTGTGACGGATATGACGGCCACGGGGTTTTCGAAAATAAATGAAAAAACAGAAAGAAAGAAACTAGCTTTCATTTAAGGAGAAACTATCTACTTTTCTACTCGTAAGTGCAGGTTGTCGATTGAAAATGCAATTATGTAATCGGTTGTTTCTCTTTTTCTGTTACAGCTGACAGCAGTTTTCTCCTGGCGAACGCTCAGATCGTCGACTTCCCTATTGTCTATTGCAACGAAAGCTTTTGCAAAATCTCTGGCTATAATCGTGCCGAGGTAATCCTCTCTTCTCCGCAATCGTTGCTTCACCGAACTCCCATTTCGTCCTCGCGTACTATATGCTTTTCTAATATCTTTTTTCATTGGTTTCGCGAGCCGATCTTACACCGACGATTCATATTTCTGCTGCGTTAATCGCCAACTTTCGAAATAATCAAACAACTTATGTAAGCGATCTTTTGTTCGATTCGAGCATCTAGAGTATTTTGTTAACCACGCCAGAATCTACACGAGCATTTCAGCTATAAAAGGTTAACGTTTTCCTGGGCATTGGAAGTTAAATCGAACGTGTAAACGGAGGGTGTCGTGCGATAATGGCGGTACAGCCGTGAATGGGGGTGCCACTTGGTACAGAAATAACTGGTTAATTATAGAGGTGCATTTATTTAAAAAAAAATCGAGCTTGAAAATTCGCGAAAGAAAGCCTAGCTGGCTAAGATGATTCTTTTCGGCCACGTAAACACAATCGGTTTAACGTAAATTGTACATTATATCCGATATCCCTATTAAGGTTTAACGAACGATCGTGGAAAAACACGGACTAGGACAATCGAGGGTTCCGCGATAGCAACGATTCCGTGCAATTGCCACTTTTCCATTATCCCTGGCTGTGTAATTAAATTGACCCGTTACATCGAATTTATGTAATTGGCTTCTGCATCGAAGCTCGAGACAGCCGCGGCCGGCCGTGACGCTGGAAAATCGGCGCTCGTGGCGATCGATATTTTGTTTCTCGCGAAAACATCGTGATTCGAAGTAACGCAAGAAAAAATTACGACCGCGACTTTTTAATGTTGCGCTATAAAGAAATGTGAAAAGTCAGCGATAGTTCGTCGAACGAGTAATTTATAATTACTTGGATTCCTCGGTCTCTTCGTGAAAGCTATCGTCGATTAGGGCCGACACCGTGACGCGATCGTCCACTGTTAGCCGTGGTAACGGTGTACCGTGTCAGCAAACGACCCGTGGGGTAATATTTGCTGATTTGTCGGCAGGTTATGCAAAAGTCCTGCCGCTGCGGATTCATGTACGGGGAGTTGACGGACAAAGAGACGATCGCCAGGATCGAGGAATGCCTCGAGGGCCAGATTCACGATCAATTCGAGATCCTGCTGTACAAGAAGAACAGTAAGTACCGCCAACGATAAGCATCGCGGCATGAGAGACGCTTGAATGTGGTGTTCGTGGCTTCTTTCGTGGCCGAGATCGACGATTTCGAATACTTGCCCCCGTTTCGGTGCCTCGTTCTACCGTTTACACGACGAATCCTCGAAAATTTATGCTCGTGGGAAAACGATGTCTTTGGTAAACCGACGAAACCACCAAAAAATATGCTCAACAACGAAACGTCGCGACCGAAAAGAATAATGATCGTTAACGTCGCGATTGCTGCTGATTCTTAATTCGATAAATACTTTTTCCAAGTTTGGTCCAATATTTTTAGCAACATCAAACGAACGTAGAACGTTGACATTGAATTTAAGAGAAGTTGGAATGATAGACCAAAACGAATCTCAAGAGACTGTTGTCGTTTCATTTAATTTCATGAAACGTTCGAGTGACAAGCTAAGGTACAACAGCATATTATTTCAAATCACTGCTCAAAAGTTTGGTTTAATAAAGTTTTGAATAAACGAGTTGGGGCTCGGTAACGCCTATCTCCCGTTACTTTGTCTCGAATCTGCGACGACGGGACGGAAAATTTTCAGGCTACTTTCACGGGGGCAAGGCGTATCGAGAAACGTCGCGAGCAACGACGAGCAACTCGTCGATTCTCGGCGAACGACTCTGACAGAACGCCCCGAGGCGCGAGATGATGTGTCATTGTGCATGCTCGGACCAGCGAAACGAAACTGTTTGTGTCGCCTGATCTCGCCTCGTCTGTCAGCAAAGGTCTGTTTTCACGTAACCCATAATCGCCACTCTTAATTTCGTGACAGTAATTTAGAGACTCTAGCGAATTTTACACAGATACAAATAACTTATCGACAACTGTAATCGGCCGATCGGCGTTAAGAGTCGCGTGGAAACAAACCTCGACAACGACAAGGAACTGTTCCTATGCGTTCATTTCATTCGTAACGGCGTGTTTCCCTCTCTCGATAAACGCGTCACTATTCACGAGTCATACTTCTCTCGTTTCATCGATGTAATTGTGTTTCACGTTCTTCCGTACCTTTGTTTTGCCTTCTTTTTTTTTCCTCCGCCATTCAGAATCGCGTGCGTACGTTTTTTTTTTTTATCACGCGAAGAGGAGTACATAACGAGAGTAAAATCTCGTTCCTCGTGGTTGCAATCGTTCCACGCGACACTCGAACGAGCTCGGTTAACGGACGTGTCTCGGCTTCGCTCGACTCTTTATGGCTACTCTCGCAGTGGATGCATGTTCTCGTGCGAAGATTTAGACAGCTTCTCGCTCATTACGGTCAGAGATGGGCAACATTTTATTGTCGTTATTTATTCCAGACGTTTCGTAGTCGATCGAACAAAAATGAATAACCGCGTAGATGGATTTACAAATTTGTTTGTAAAAAAATGCTCTGTCGAATGGCTATTTCGTATCTTTATTTCAAATAAAATTTGCCCGTGTCCGATCGATACAACATTACATGTCGCAGTGCACTTTTCTTGTCGAAAAGTAACAAATGCAACGCAAAGTAAAATGTTTGTGTACCTACTCGGTAACGCACGCATCGCCGCGCCGCTGCGATCCGCACCTTACAACAGACGATGGTTGAATGATTTCTGCGCACCTACCTTGCGCATTGCGCAATGCGCAAGGTAAGGCCGAGGATGAGGGAGTCGCTTGTCCGTTCATCGCTGGCGGCGCTCTGGTGCTTTTGTGACGTCATGCCATGTTTCACGCTATTCGAAGCACGCACGTATGTATGTGTCGCGCGAAGCACAACCCGTGCAAACAAACATCCACTATAAGCGTAGCCTAAAAGATTCGTCGGGAATCAAAATGACGACCACGGTCTAACGGAACCGTAACGTACCCCGAAACGACCACCCCAAGTGTCCTATTAGACGACGAGGATCGTTGCACCCGAGCCCAATAATAAATGATCGTTCTGTTTAAAGGTGCCCCACGAGGTATGTCTAGCACAGGTTCGCAAAAGAGTGCTCGAAAGACCCACCAGTAAGTCACCCTCGAATCTAACTATACAAACACGATAATAATTTATAATTCTATATACATACATATTCGTATACATAAGTATATACAGAGCGTTCCATCAGAAAAGGGACGCTTGATTATCTTGTTTGTTTTCGACGGTACGAAAGAAACGTTTCGTTTTAGACGTAATTTCGGCGGCTCCGTTCGGAACCAAATAAATTATACCTGAAACACTTTTCCGAATCATCAAAAGTAAACAAAACTATTGGGTGTTCCGTTTCTGCTGGGACACCCTGTACGTTAAAATATTTAATGCGTACGTACATTGGAGATATATTGTATACGATTATTATACACCCATCTTTAGCGTGAACAAGAGACGACACACATACAAGGATCGTCGAACGATCCCTGGACCAAAGGGCGGCCATTTTCAGAGGACACTATTCAACCTCCCGCCTTCTCTTGATTTCAGTTAATTTGCCCCGATTCTATCCTACTAAGTACTAAACGCACAAGTAATACACACGTAAATGCGTATACGTTTCGCAGATAATTGTCCCCTTTACCAACTTGGCGAACATTCGCGGCCAATCGTCAAAGCTATGCTACCTTTTTAGGATTCTTTGTGACGATGTCGATCGAAAGGTCCTTTACCACATTAGGATTTGAAATTTTGTTAGCGCGATACAAGCGATTCTAGTTTCTCCAAGTAAAGTGTCCTTGAAGAGATACCAGTCGTTAAAAAAAATCTTGCATCGTAACGGAAACATGAAAAAGTAAAAAGTTTATGTAGCGTTTACTTGGCGCGTCGAGTTCTATTCTAAAATGTCGGATGATGTACACGTACGTACGCGTACATCGCGTGACGTTCGAGGGAGATGTTCGCTGGGTTAGGTGCGCAAATTGTAAGGTATGTTGCGTCCGTGTGTTTCGTCTTAATTGAAGCGTTGGCGAGGATGTTGCAAATTAACCAACGACTCGCGAAGAAATAGAAAGTCGACGTTGACAGAGTAATCACGAGTCTCTTTGCCGATTAGAAACACTCGTAAATAGTACATACGTATGCGTAACGGCGTCCGTAGACGATACAGCTTTCAGAGTCCAGGGATGATCTCGTGGACGCCTCTGCCC
Source organism: Hylaeus anthracinus (assembly GCF_026225885.1). Classification (NCBI taxonomy): domain Eukaryota; kingdom Metazoa; phylum Arthropoda; class Insecta; order Hymenoptera; family Colletidae; genus Hylaeus; species Hylaeus anthracinus. The sequence goes on along the minus strand of NW_026534333.1, from coordinate 448,394 downwards.
TGATCCTTTGGAACAGTGTCTCTCAAACGCTCCCATCGACCTAACGCATAAACGATTAACAAGCTTAATCGACATTGTTGCAAGTTTTTTCGTCTTTTACTTTTCATATTTAATCGATTTACGTTCCCGCATTGCCTCGAAATCTTGTTTCTAATTCTATTTTCCAAATTTTTCCCTACGTATTGACTCAATATCGTTTCATTCGATGGTAATATTCTGCAAATAAAAATAATCGTATTGTTTCTGTGAAGCACAGTTTGAGAAACACTGGCGTAAAAAGTCTCCGCGGCCGTTCGTTCAGGGTTTGTAATCGAGACTCGAGCACGGTTCAGCCCCGATGTGTTCAAAGTAAATTCGTTCGATTGTCAGGAACGAAAGGGAGCCTCGTGAATCAAAGACGAAACGAAAACCGAGACACGGCGGGATGGAGAAATTAAAACGAATGAAAGAGGGACGCGGAAACAAGGACGGCAGTGATTATCGAGTAGACAGGAGGGATGGAAATTAATAAAAGTCTATCCTTTCGAAGGACATTTATCACCGTGTGTCCTTGCCTCCGTGAAAACTTGCACGTTGAGATGATTTCGGAGAGTAATAAATCGCAGCCATTTTTTCGTTTCGTAACGAGTTAATCTTTCGACCGACGGAAATATCTACAGGGTGGATTATTTACAAACTTGTCGTACACGCGTTATTTTTATTCGCTCGGGAGAATATTTATCCAAGAATTTTTTAAATAGTTTCGATCGCGAACGATTGCTGCAACTCCTCCGTGGATATTTTTATTTCTGCCATTCTTTTTATACGTGTACGTTTATAAATGCATAGAGGGCTAGAGGGTAATTCTTGGGAAACGATCGATACGTGTTATTCGTTAAGTTCGAGGAAGCTTGGAAGAAACTTACCGACAGCGCAACTTTACTTCACATTTCGGATCGTCTCGCTCGATCTCGAAGCAAAAGAAGAACGCATCGAGTCCAGGTTAAGATTACAAACCCTACACGCTCCTCTCAGCAGCCTAATCATTCCCGACTCACTCTTATAATGAATTAGTCCCAAGTATCGCCAGGCGAATTCGAGTAGCGAGCGAGCGACCGAAACGAACCGAACCAAGGCGAGGAAACTTGGTACGACGACGACACGACCCTTTTAAACTTTTAGGCGATACTATGGTTGGCTTCGAATATTTTCGTCATCCGAAACAGCTTGTGGCTAGTATTGTACGTACACAGTAAACGTACCAAGTTTTTGTTCTCACCTTGGACGAGTCGTCGGCGTCGCTCGCGTTCTTGACGCTTATCCACCGGTGTAGTCGCGTGCTCGATGCACGAAATCGACGCTGGTCGGTTTCGTATCGCGAAAGGTCTATCGACTACCGTCGACCAGTGTTTCGGGGTGAGAATTGTTTGTGTCGGAATGTCAAGGACTTTTTGGGAGCTATTGGTTCAACGAAAAATGTCGCGTATTACGGTGTTCATTTTCGCCACGTAAATATACTAGTTTCGATTCATCGCGAGACCAACGTATACAATTTTCGGTATTAATAGAAAAATGCTAAAGAGATACAATCTTTATATCGTAATATTTCGTTACTAAATAATAGAATGATATTTCAAGATCCCGTATGCCCATCTGATACCAACGGTATTTTCGAGTTGAACACGGTAACTTTTCACGGATCGTTTCAGATATTTAAATTGTGACGTTATTTAGTACGACTCACCAACATCTCCCAACAATCCGCAGCATCTGCGTCTACTTGGAAGCTCAACTATCAGGATACGCTCCACACTCGTACTTTGTACGCTGTATCATCATTTCAAACACTTTTACCATGTTAGCGTATTTCACTCCAATTCCTCGACGACCCGCAAAGACAGTTACAGAAAAAAACCAAAAACAAACTAAAAGCCAGGACCTTACTTCCCGGCACTGTTAACGAACAACCGATATTCTTTGATCGATGTCTTTTATTACCGACACACCTCGGAATTGTAAAAATCGCTCTTTCTTAGGTAATGAAATAGGCACGAAACATTAGTACATAATTTACTTTTTTATTATCAAATTTTACTGCATCCAATTGTTTCACATTTTAATTGTGCACTGGACCGCTGGCACCTTGTTCGTACCACCACAGACGCACGATTACCGCCAGCGGAGTAGTCCCCGACGGACGCTCCCCACCCAGAAATCCGGTGCGCAACATTCACGCGCAGCACCGCCCACTGCCGCGTCAAACGGACCCCGTGTACTAATCTTCCGTATCGTAAAATAACTATTTATTGTTATCTACTCGGAGTAGACTCTGCTGACGCTATTCGAGCGTCTGCGCTGCGAAGGTGGACAAAATTTTATTCGAATAATAATAATACATAACAAATAGATTTATTTAATTAATTTATTCGCAATGTTTATTGCATCGAAAACGATCGATATATCGGTATATCGATATATCGTTAGTTTAACGTAAAATATATAGAATTCGAATGACGCGTCGTTAGTTTATAATTTCGACTAATTATACACCTTTTATAATAGACAATAAAAATACTTGGTTGTGTTAGTCTAGTTTTTATCAAATTTTCATTACGATATTAGAATTAGAATATAGAAGAAAAATATGATATTTAATTTAGTTTTAGTCGTGTTTGGCATGCGATCTGGAGAGTTTAAATAAAATTTACGCGTATGCATCGGATCTTTGTAACAAATTCAATTGTATCGGTACCTAGGTATCTACGTACATTCGGGTCAATTTACAGCTCGGAACTCGCGTTTGTTCCTGTACCCGTCTCGTGGTGTTTCGTTCACCTTTGTCTCCATCTTCTCACTAAAGGAACTGCGGACAACGACTTTTTCCCATCTCTGACTTCCAGTAGCGCAGAGAAACTTGAAACGATTCGGTGCACCCCATTTCGACATTCCGTCGATGTTCTACTTGTATCTCTCGCATCTCCCAACCTCCCACATAGATCTCGATTGAGCACCGCTTGATGTCTCGCCGGAGTAACCAAGTTCCCACCGCATGAAACGTCCGTTATTCACTATGCTGTAGAAAGCTCATCCGAATGCGATGATCGGCCACTATCCCTTTGTATCCGACAAATACGATATTCATTTGCACGGTGGCATGAGTTTTACCTGTGAAAGACGGATTCTTTTCGGTAGCACTGCTTCTCGTATTGCGCAACCAGCTTCGCTCGACTGTACTTTGTTGGCTCTCTGGCCATTGTATCCATCGCATAGTTGGTCAGACCTGGGTGAATTTTATTCGAGAACGGAGAGAAATCGTTCGAACCGTTCGATATTTGATTCCGTCTTTGATGTTCAGCAAAGCTATTTGGAAATGGAATAATATGAAATTGTTTCGCGAAATAATTGCGTTCGTGTTAAATAAAATATTAGTTAAAATTTGAAAGGAGATTACGAGAATGGTGCCCAGGTCTGTAATCGGTAGCCCGCCATGCCTGTAAACCATATGTACGTATCGTGCGTTACTTGTTAGCTTGTTAGCAACAGCTTTCAAGTCTGTAGCATGATAGATAGCCGATAAGAATAGCGCGTGCCCTGCAGGAAGGGCTTGGACGTTTGCCCGAAACGTTTCGCATCGATGAAACCAATCGATCGCAAGACTTCCTGCACGGATCTCGGTTTAAGGCCCGTTTGCATCGAAGACGAGAACGGCTAATTAGCTCGATGGTCTATCTAAACTGACTAGCTGATGATAGATTAGCGTTGATCCAGGTGGCCACGTTGGTTTCCCAACGAGTGACACGTCTCTCGTTTCGCTTGATGCACAGAAACACCACTATGGCTGCTTCTGCAAATAGCGCCGATAAAAAACGAACGGGACCTGGTGGTCCTGTTCCTCCTCACATTCCGGGACATCACCGCCCTGAAGCAGCCGATCGAGGCGGACGACACCAAAGGTGGCCTCTCGAAATTCGCCAAGCTCGCCAGATCGGTCACCAGGTCCAGGTCTGTTCTCGTCTCGCAGTTCAGCTCCCACCTGCCCGCCCTCAAGGATACCGCGATACCCACTACCGGGAAGCAGTCGCATTTAGCTCACGTAAGTGTATCGTCAAAGTTTGTTAGCCGAGGATCGAGGTGGCGCATAGAATCGAAGGCTGAAAATAAGACCAACTCGGGGAATATTTTCAGTCGTTCTCCTTATCCCATGGTACCTCTCGGGACAGTTCTGCTCGGTTTCAAACAGCCCCAGCCCCCCCTCAAAAGTCTCTCGACCGAAAGGGGATTCGAGTACGAAGCGTTGCAGGTCGATTTGTTACGCCCCAGGTGCAACCATTCGCATTCGAAATGATGCAGATTTAAGAACGATTTAGATTCTGTCCAAACTCGTTCACGTTCGCGACACAGATTTACGCGAAAGGTTTTGCGGAGGAATTTGTTGAATGCGCTAAACTTTAATTTTAACCTTTATTATTATTATACACCTCTACGTGATGTATAATAATAATAATAATAAAGTTAAAAGCAAGAGAAAAAGTTAACCAGTCGTAGAACTGCAGCACCGAGAGACCGCAATCGAAATCCGTAACATGATACCGTGCTTTTATTGGCCCTGTTTAGATGATGTCCTTAAGCGGCGACGTGATGCCGCAATACAGACAAGAGGCGCCCAAGACTCCGCCGCACATTTTGTTACATTACTGCGCGTTCAAGGCGATCTGGGATTGGATCATTTTGTGTTTGACCTTTTACACGGCCATCATGGTACCCTACAACGTCGCCTTCAAAAACAAGACCAGCGAGGACGTCTCCCTGTTGGTCGTCGACAGCATCGTCGACGTCATATTCTTCATCGACATCGTCCTCAATTTTCACACGACGTTCGTTGGTCCTGGCGGTGAAGTGGTGTCCGACCCAAAAGTAATTACAATTATAAAATCTAACCTTAACTTTAAACAGTAAACGAAACACTTGTCTTTTTTACCGTCTAATTTTCGAATTTTCGAAACGCAAATTGAAAAATTAAATTTATCGACATAAAAAAGAAAACAACAACAATTAAAAGAAAAAGTTTGTAAGGAGCACGTGTACCTTACAAACCTGACATATATCCCCGGAACACTGTACTTGCTAAGGAGCTCGAACGTGTGGGTTTCTAGGTGATCAGGATGAATTACCTAAAGTCGTGGTTCATCATCGACCTCCTCAGCTGTCTTCCGTACGACGTGTTCAACGCGTTTGACCACGACGAGGATGGAATCGGCAGCCTGTTCTCAGCCCTGAAGGTGGTACGCCTGTTACGGCTGGGTCGCGTGGTTCGCAAACTAGACCGGTATCTGGAGTATGGAGCCGCGATGCTCATTCTTCTGCTCTGTTTCTACATGTTGGTTGCTCACTGGCTGGCCTGTGTCTGGTACGTCACTTTAAGGTGATTTTACCCTGCCCACACACAAAAAGGTAACACAGCCTGCGGCAGGATTAACGGATAACCTCGACGTCATTGCATTTCCCGACGCAGCGTCGCATCACGTACAACAACACAGACTCACGCACACGAAACATGCCGTGCCGTTCAGGCCATCCCGCGCGCTCGTTCCGTTCGGTGATCAACAAATTTTTAACTCGATCAACCAATCAATCTTTTTTCCAGACAACCGCTTAATGCGCAAGGTAGATGCGCGGTTACCGTCTCGGTTACCAATTATGTATCGTGAGGATTTAGCGACGAATAATCCAAGATCGATGGTCCCCGATACGAACGAGATTGCTACAGCTTTTAGAATGGTAACGATGTTTGTTTGGGTTACTTAGTAACCAGCTGCGTGCAAGAATCGAGAGGATACTTGACCCGTAACACTGTTAAAACCAAGAAGAAACATTGCATCCGAGGCTGTCTAGTTCATTCAACACGCTTCTTAATTATTTTCGCTTCCTCGGTGCGAAGCAGCACGAACGAAGTAGCGCATAGCGTTAAGGCTGTCGTCGAGGACAAAAAGTTTCCTCGAGAACGAGAGAAACAAACAAATGCCCTTAGACGAAGCTAAAATTCCACTTGTGCCCCGAGAAAGCCCCCTTTCCTCTAGTCGTCGTCGTCGTCGTCGTCGTCGTCGTTGTCGTCGTCCACCCCCCGCCCCCTGCGCCGACAGATGGCGGTACGCAACGACAAAGAGTCGCGATCCTTTGCAAGAGACGCTGTAACATTTGAAATTGGCAAATCTCTGCGTTTCCAAAAATGCTACCTTTCGACTGTTAACATCGTAGCGACTGTGATCGCGAAGAATGCTAAAATGAATCTGCACGAGGAGCACGAAACAATTATAAATGCGAGCAGATGGAAACGAAGAGGGGGTTATTCCACGCTGAAGGGTCACTTTCCGCACTCGAGGATTTTAATGAAATTCCAAGAGTTACAATACCCGTTACTTTCACGCGAATTGTAACATATTACAATTTCGTTAAAATCCCTGACCTAAAAACGCGGAAACCGATCGATTGTAGGTAGCCCGGAATCGATAGCAATCAAACGCGAGGCGGCTTGACGACTAGCGAATAGAAAAAGCATGCCACCCCGTGCTTGTTTTCATGCATTTAGACACACCATCGTCCTTCGCTCTCTGATCTCGTGGCTGTGCACGCCCTGGGCAATTCCATCCACGTAAAAAGTGTTTCGTTGCGTTAAAGGTACTCGATAGGAAGGTCGGACGCTGACAACGGGGTCCAGTATTCCTGGCTGTGGAAGCTGGCGAACGTCACCCAGTCACCGTACAGCTACCTGTGGACCAATACCAGCACAGCGCCGGAACTCGTGGCTGGCCCGTCCAGGAGAACCATGTACGTCACCGCGTTATACTTCACGATGACCTGCATGACCTCCGTGGGCTTTGGAAACGTCGCCGCGGAGACCGACAACGAAAAGATCTTCACCATCTGCATGATGATCATCGCTGGTACGACTGTTCGCAAGCCTATTCGACTTAACCAGGTCTTTTCTCGCGAATATATCCTAGTAAAACCACTTCGTTGGTTCTCGATTTTTCGGAAACACGACTAAAAAAAACATCGCTATCCGCAGGATACAGCGATTACAAGCGGCGTACAAACGATTCGTTACTGTCCACAGCCCTGCTATACGCTACGATCTTTGGTCACGTCACCACGATAATCCAACAAATGACATCCGCCACCGCCAAGTACCACGACATGCTGAACAACGTGAGGGAGTTCATGAAGCTGCACGAGGTGCCGAAAGCCCTCAGCGAGCGGGTGATGGACTACGTCGTGAGCACCTGGGCGATGACCAAGGGCCTAGACACGGACAAAGTGCTCAACTACTGCCCCAAAGACATGAAAGCGGACATCTGTGTTCATCTAAACAGAAAGGTCTTCAACGAACATCCTGCGTTCAGGCAAGTTGACACCGTCGTTATTCTAACCTCGATCACCCTCCATCTGAACTTTGCCCACGACACCGCGACGCTCTACGACCAACAGTCCGCAATTGACCGACGGGTAATTCTATTTCAAACCCACAGGTTGGCCTCCGACGGTTGCCTGCGCGCGTTAGCAATGCATTTTACAATGTCGCACAGCGCTCCCGGCGATTTACTTTATCACACCGGGGAATCGATCGATTCCCTGTGCTTCATCGTGACCGGAAGCCTCGAAGTCATACAGGACGACGAGGTGGTGGCAATCCTTGGTAAGGGTGACGTGTTCGGGGATAGCTTCTGGACGAATCCGTCCGTAGGCCAGAGCGCAGCCAACGTTCGAGCTCTCACCTACTGCGATCTTCACACCATCAAGAGGGATCGACTGTTGGAGGTGCTGGATTTTTATCAAGCGTTCGCCAACTCCTTCGCCAGGAATCTCGTCCTAACGTACAATCTGAGCCATCGGGTGAGTCACTCTCCTCCAACTAGACTTCTCATTGTCAGTCTTCGTACGTCTGGGTAAATCTGTGTTGTGCGTAGATCAGTTTGATGTCGGCGATACGGCGGCGACCTGGGTGTTCTGATGTTGTATGTGTAGCTGTCGCTAGGTTTTGCGTTGTTGTACTTGACTCGAGTATAATTTTACGAGGCCCGCTAAGCCAGTGACGAACAACAGAGACGCGACGTATCCGCCAAGAAAATCTGGCAAGTGCGGCTATGGGGAACGAGTAGCACACAGGCCAAGTCCTACTGCACAGGCCAAGTTCTAACATTTTGGATGACACGGACAGACATAACACAAGTTGAATATTCGTAATTGTTAGCGTTAGGGAAAATAAGGATACTCGTCAAGGTTTCAGATCTTTATTGAACACCCAACGTACCGAGCAACAGTGCGATGTTTTTTCTTTGGTTCTATTGTTTCGACGAATGAAATCGACGCGCTCCCGCGACGATTCGTATAGGAATAACACACAGTCTTATAAGTATAACAAACAGTAATCCATGCTGTACAATATTTATCGGTAGACTTTGATCAGCGTATCGAGTACTTCGATTAAAAATGATTGATGACTCACCAGGCACTAGATAATAGGCATTCGAAAGACACGGTAACCGACGTGATATTTGCTCCGATATCACGATATACAGTGTTCGTTAAGTAGCATATATGGCATAAGAGTTTATACATATAAATGATTGGACGATTGGAAATGACGTTAGCACGAGGAAGATCAGGCCGTTACAGGGATGTGAACTTTTTTTTTTTTTTCCTTTTTTTTTCTCTTTAAATGTTGAGTAATAGCAAATAGAAAGGAACGTGTATAAGCTTGCAAAACGCTGGTTACAGATATGCCTGAGAAGACTTTCTTAATGATCGTTACGTTCGTATAATTCGTTCGAATCGTTATCGATATTTTCGTCATCTTGTCGAGACGATTCCACGCAAATTACGGAAGAATTGATACGATAATGACCGTTACACTGTTTTACGATAACTTTTCTTCTAACAAGCTATTATATTTTAAGTAGCCTGATATACAAATGTTTACATACCCCTAGTATAGAAGCAACTCTTCGATATCACAATTACTCTTTCTTTTCCCTCAGTCCTTCGCTATGCATTTTACGCCCAGACAATTCCAACATAACCTTAGAGGTAGGGTCCTGATCCAAAATCGATTTTGGATCTCGCACGTCCTCGTCCACCTCTGGGAGCGGACCTACGCCCCAAACTTCGCAATGTTTAATCTTAAAATTCTCCTTGCCACTGAGCTGCACATAATTTTGGAAGGTTGTACACGACAGGCTCGATTTGCCAGTTCCGTATTCGCTGTCCAACCACAATCCAGGATAATTGAGTTGTCCTCCCATAAGCAAACCATTAGGCATAGTTTGTTGGTGAAGGTTTAAATACTGATAATGGTTATTGTAACCCGTAGAGGAGAAAGTTAATATGTCTGGTTCGAGCTTGAACAAAAACGAAGATGGACTTCCTATAAAGTTTGGTCCAAGAGCCCAGCTATCGGACGCGAAACCACCAAACACGTGGTCTTCCGTGTCTTGAAGTATTATAATAGTGGATCCTTGCATGGTGATTCTTCCTAACATGGTAGAAAACGACTCTCCGTGTACTTGGCTCGAAAACAGAAATCTCCATTCCTTGCGAAGTTCGTGAGGCAAACTCAGATTCAGAAACAAAACATCTCCCAATCCCAAGATACTTGGAAAGTGAGGTATATTTTCCAAACCCTTGCACACTGGCAGAAGATTCAAATCGTTTATTCGACTGCTGGTATTCTTATCTCCTTTCTTCTGGGAGACTAAAAAAAGACACTGAAAGACGTGTGATTGTATCATTTTAAACGTAGCTGCTGTCGTAAACCAGTTTTCAACTTGATCGACGGTTAGCATCTCTCCATGTTTAACCAGATCTTCGCATAAACTTCTAGAGCGCATTCCTATTCGTCTAGTATTCACTGTACAACCAATGCTGCTCCAAGTCGAATAACAAGCATTACCAGAGTTCTTTTGTAGTCTCAAGGAAGAATTAATCGTCGCTTGAACATACTGAAGGAAGGTCGCTGTAGGTATTTCTTGCTTCGATTCCTCCTCAGAAAAGCCATCGAAGATCAAGCTTGTCCTTTCCTCTGGACTGCCACGAACGGCAAACACGTACAGACGACCAAAATTCTCACCGTTTATGGCAGAAACTCTCTTTCCTGGCTCGTGGCAAAGAAACCTCACCACAAATTGCAATAATATATCGTCTAAATGGCTCGACCAGTGTTTAAATATGTCCTCACGTTTTATAGACCCGGAACTTCGGGACATCGACTTGAACAAGTTCTCCACTAAGGTCAACTCGTCCGCGGATAATATATTCGCGGACGAAGCGGAACGACTCGAACCATGACCCATCTGGAACAATTTATTTCGCTCGATTGTGATTACAAAATCGATAATATCCAAGGGATCGCAAAGAAATTTTATTCGATACGAGTTCCATAAACATGTTCTACGAACATCGACGTTGAACGTACAGCTACTTTTTTTGTCATTTTTTTGTCATCCAGTTAGGCAAGACCGAATCCGTTTCATCGAATCGTGCCAATTTCTGAGAGAAAACTGATCACAAACCTTTTGAGCGCGAGAAGTACTCTTCACAGTAATCCATACACCTCGTCGTTTCCACGATTAAATTCCGATTCGAAATAAATTACGGCGGTGGAAGTACGCGCGAGGTCGCGTATCTTTTCTTAAAGTCGAATACGACGCATCCGAGACGAAGTTCCGACACGGAACTCGTCGACGGAACTGTCTCGGACCTTTTCTGATCCGGCGCGTTAAATAAAATATTTTGAGGTTAGTCGAGTGCAGGTTGTCTGCTACTTGTGCGTCGTGCGCCTACGCCTATCGACTGCTCTCATGTCGCATGCGCGACTGATAAGTAGGGGTGTACCGTCTGCCGTCCCGTGCATCTGCCCTATCACGTCTTTTCATCCGGAAAAACGAAACGACAAAGGACCGAAGTTTTTCCGGCGTTGACCGTTCGACTACCGAAAAAACTGTATCGATTTTAGCTATTGCTGCGTTCTACTATGGAACGACTCTATTCGATCGTAGAAATTTGCTGACGTTACCGTATCGTTTCTCGATAGAAAAATGGTTCGCGAAATAGGCGTTAACGAAGCTTGCGTCTGAAAGGAGAAAGTTTATTTCGTTGTTAGCAGCTTGATCGAGTAAAGGGGGAATCTCGAAAAGTCGACCAGCTTATTCGTGAATCGATCGGGGAAGAATTTTGTCGCTAGGAGAAACAAAATAGCATATCGTTTTTCTGTTACGATGAAACGAATAATCGTCACCTACATGGTAAGGGGCGGAAAACCGATAAAGGGTCCGCTGCGTTCCAGAGAACATTAATAATAGCAAAGAAGACACCCGAGGGCATAAATAATCATTCCGGGCCCCATAAATAAAGCCTCGTGGTTCGCTTGCAATTACGCCGTGCCGTTCACTCTAATTAGCGATCGATAATTCTAATTGTAATGCGCACCACGATAAACACCAAAGTACACACAATAATTCTGCGATGCTCATATACCGGAAACGTTCTGTGCAGCTAATATTCCGGAAGGTGGCCGATGTCCGTCGGGAAAAGGAGCTGGCCGAGAGGAGGAAAAACGAACCCCAGCTGGATCAAGCGCAAGATCACCTGGTGCGCAAAATTTTTTCGAGGTAGGGAGAAATTTGTTGGCATTGATCTCGAATGGATATCGTCGCGAATCCATTCCGTGTAATGACCACCGCTTCCCTCAACGGTCCTTTATCTTCGAACGCCTTGGATACCACGGAGAATAAACGTAACGATATATTACGAAAATGTTCAGGAATCATCCGCGATAATTTCAAACGAGAAACGAACTTGGTCGTATCGAGGTTTGAAGTTTTAGTAATTAATTTTTCAACGTCGTGTAGAACTCGGTCGACTCCTCTTTACGAGATTAATTTTATCGCGCAAGTATAATTATAATAATCGCAAGTATCGTCGACAGCTTTCGGGTTTAAATTGTTATCACAGTTTAAACGAAATCGAAACATTTCGAATCGGAGGAGAAATCGTGAAAGATGAAGGACCTTGAACGAAGCCAACAGGTGCAATATCTTGGACTAAATTTTGTTCTGTGTGCGCGCGTATTCCCGTGTTATTTTTCCCAAGCTGTATTGTCTGTCTGTCTGTCAACCGATCGCTTCGAACAGATCCCATTAGGTGATAGTTATTGGCAATAGAGATCCTATTGGTTGTGACGCCTTATAGTTACAAACTTGGGGGCAGAAAATATTGGCCGTTTAAGGCCGCTGCGTAGCGACGATATCGTTTAGACGTTGTGTCGCGCTTCATCGTAACAAAGGGACGGACCGAACGTGCGTGGAAATGGTAGTGGCCTTGAGCGGCCAGTTGTGTTCGACCATAGTTTAGACGCAGGATTCCCTTTTCTCTATTACTCGATGGACTATAAAAGGACGCAGACTCGGAACGTTGAGCAGCCACAGGCGCACAGGACTACGCGCGCACAAACGCCGTCAGGATGATTTAAGCGCGGTTACTAATTATTAACAGACTAACAATAACGATAAGGACGATGATGAATTAGCGAAGAAATGATGCGAAAGCAGAAGTGTGTCGTCAGCGGGCGATCCACGTCTCACAATACTTTCCTACCGTATCTCTGGTAAATTGTTGTTGATTGTTGATCGTTGCTTGGCTGGCCTGTTGTCCGTAAAGGTTCAAGACCGACGGGGAACCCCAGATTGGCGTAACCAGGGCCGCAAACGGACGGTCCCAGCAGGATTCCGACGAGGAGCTCACCGTGAACGTCCTGCCGCCCTGGCCCAGTTTTAGGCAATTTCATTTCTTACGTATTTATTTATCTTCTTCATTCTTTTTTAATTGCCATCTCTGCTACTTCTTACGTAAACACTCTTGATTATATCGATTTATTATTCTTCTTCTCATTATGATTATATTTAAACCATCGTTATTATTATTATTATTATTGTATATCGTTATATTTATTATTATTATTATTATTATTATTATTATTATTATTATTATTATTATTACTACTCTCAACTGTGATCTTACTATTACATATATATATATATATGTATATATAGTATGTATCTATGTATATACATATATAAATATACACACGAGTATCATGTACATGTATACCTGACTCGAACGCCTCGATTTCGTACGCGTATTTTTTTCCTTCGACTATATATCTATACATATCTATGCACAATCGAGATTTTTTTCCGGCGTCGATTTGTCGAATAGACTATTCGAGACGAACAATGACACAATCGCATCGTGGAATTTTTTGATCGCGTGTACGCGACCATTTTTCCTTCGTTCGTTCGATTTTCTCATTATTATACGCGCGCATCCGAGCGCCACGACACGCATCCCGAAAAGGTCGTCACACGTTCCAAGTGTATCACGGATATGCAATCGCTGTACACACGCTTGAAAGAGAAACCGATATACTTATATATATTATCATAGCACGTCCACGGAAATCATCCTGGGCGAACCGAGACTCGACGACCAAATCGAGCCAGAGATGGTCAACATTTTCCAAACGAAACAAACTTACAAAATGAAGTTATATTTCGCTTGAAATATCTTTACCGTGTACTCGTAGAAACGTCGCGAAAATATTTTCAAGTCTCGGTTTCACTCGTCATCTATTATTCGTGTAAAATTTTGCCTATCCTTGTTTCGTGGTTTTTCTTATCCCCGATAGTCTTTGATTTTCCCGACAATCCGAAAGAATTGATGTAAAATAAATCTATGACTCGATTTCCTCTAGCAGGAAAGCTCGTGTCTGTCGAAATCGAAACTCCTAACCTCGAAAGCATCGTGTGTCGATCGAACTCGATTCACCCAGGAACAGTGTCTCGACTCGACGAGATGCGTCTATACTCTACACACACCACCCGGTGCCATACACATTAATCTTTGCCATTTCTGGCGATCACTGCAGTTCTGACGAATGCTAGAGTGCTGTAAAATATACGGCTTTAGAGGGTTATGCGCATCTTTCTCCCACCACATATTTTTAGTGGAATCAGGATTGTATAGAGCGAACTCGTGGACTCCGTATCTCTTTCGCATTAGTCTTTTGTTAATTCAAGCTTCGAACCGCCTTTAACCGTCTCGTTCGAATATCGAAGCCGTGACGTTTTCTCGAAAAAAGAGAAACGGCATGAGTAATAATCGAAACTCTACGCTCGACAGATCGAAACGAGCGAATAATACGTCTCGATGCGAAAGAAATGCTCATAGTCCTCATTGCGCCTCGAGCATCCGATCCTTTTACGACTTTATGCAACGCCGAATGCATGTGACGTACACACTCTAGGATTCAAGTTTCTCTTTGTCACCTGACTTATGTATTTTTATACATATACATATACATATACATATACATATATACCGATGCCATAGTAGCTGCTTGAAAAACTGCCAGACTGCCAACGAACAAACGCGAAAACTGTGATTCGTGTCGCGTTAAATCGGTGAACATTTTTTTTTTTCTTTTTTCTTTTTAGAATCACGATCGTGGCATGTTGTATGCATGATAGATGCTTAGAATATCTCCTTAGACTTGATCGATTCACGTTTGGATCGAAAGGCGAACGGAGGCGATTGAAAATTTCTAAATCGAACTATTCCAGATTTAAACGAAAATATTCCACTTTAATAATAATCAGGCGGTATTAGTATCTGGTAACGGATGGGCAAATCGTGTCGGACTTGATATTAATAATACGATAGTTATCGTTGCAGTGCAATACAAGCAAGTCGTTTGTTTATCGTAAGGAAACTGATTTACCTGTCCATGTAAACGCGTTTCTGGAACGGATCGGTGGCACTCCCAATGTTGATCAGGCAGCTCGTCATCATCACAAACTGTACCATCAAATGCTGCGTCGATGAACTCCAATTGTGGCCGACTCTGCTTGCCAAGATGAAAACAAATGCCAAAAACGCAATTAATGAAATTCGATTCTTGGACACGCACTCGCGCACACACATGCGTATACAGACACACCAACACACATATACACAATAGGGAATGAATTAATCGCAGCGTAATCTTCGCGTCACGGTAACGAATAATAAATAAACGCGACTAGCCAGAGGCCAGTGGACGCCATTCCTCTCTTCGCGGGAAAAGTACTAGTGGTCGCGTAGCGCGTGGCTGAAAGGTTAGGTGGCGCGAATTTCAAATTAGATTTTTACATACATGGATACATGCAGTGCCGTCTTAGCATATGAGCACGAAACTAAGGGACCCTATGGTTATGTACGGTACGCGAAACACATTTGTGGCACGAGTACATACATTCGCGAAAGTGACGAATATACGTGGTCTTGAATCAGTATCTGTAAAAATTCAAACTTTTCGACGCACGTCAATCGTCACGTAAGAAATAGAAGTGAACATTTCACGCGAACGTAGAGAATAAATGTTGGTCGAAATCACCTAGTCCGTGAGCGTGCTCTCTTTACCTATTTACTCGGATTTGTTATTCCCGTTGCGCCATCTCGGGAGTCCCCGATGCAGAACCGTTAATTCAAAGTTGGATGCTTTCGCGAGTAGAGCCTGTAATTACGCCCCAAGGGCGGGGAGTTTCCAAGTCGGCCAATTCATCCTGAAAAGCATCGCGATAACGTGTCCCGACTTTCCATTAGAAGGAACAAGACGTGTTCTTCGATTGACCGAAACTCTCGTTAAAGAGACACGCTAGCGCGAAACCGGTCGTTACGGAAACAGTTTCCGAGGAAATTTTATTCGAACGAGTCGGTGGGAGGTGAGGGTTGCTCTATCCAGAACTTGGAAATCACGAGGCAGACACAACGGCTCACGATTCGGTTCATCGACGCCGCCCCGTTTTCCCGTATGTTTTATCGGCATTTTATCACCACTGAGAATACTTTTTTTCGAATCCCGTAGGCACACCAAAGTAGGTTGCTCGTGAACACACCGCTGGAGCTGTATCCCTTTTTCTAGCCTCAGTAGAACGAACTTGACTCATTTTGCCGCAACAATTATGTATTAAAAAAATATGATAGAAACACGTCTTTACCCACGTCCAAAGAGCTAAAGCTAAAGCAAAAGATGGAAAACAAAAAATGAAAAAAAAAAAAAAACAAAAAAATAGAACGTCGATACGTATGACGCAGAATGAATGCTCGCTGCGATCGGAGAGATTAAAAGGGAAAAGTTTCGCGCAAGCCCAAAGTGAAACTTTCGGAAAGTAATGTTTTCCTCCTATCCACGATTCGTACACCATGTATTTTAATCCCCTTTACTTGATTAATCGCCTAGCGAAACTGGCCTTTTGGACCCCGTAATTGTAAATAGCCCCTAACGGATCTCGGATCGGATACTAAACGCGAGTGTTCTCGCTCTGTACTTTTTTTTATCCAGGTTCCGTAGAGAGCGACACACTCCCGACGTGGAGAAGGGCGACGGGAAGGACGGCAAGGACGGCAAGGAAGGGGAGTCGTCGCATTCTAGAAAACTCTCCACAACGGAGGAGACCACTGCCGCTAAACCACGACCGGGAAAGTGGGGACGACTGTTAGGTAACGTCCGGTGTAATCGCTATAAATTATACTAGATTAACGGATTCAACTAGGTATAACTTTAAACTACGAGCATATATACGTATTTGTGATACCTTTGTCCTTTGGCGTCCTCAGCTGCTCTTCGATGGTGACGTATAGGCGCGTGAAAAATTCCCACTGGGAATACCACGCAGCCTCCAGCCTTTGTCTCGAACAATAGAACTGCATTCGGAAAAGTACCATCGATAGCCAATCGAATCCAATTGGATTCACGCTAAACTTTCAAGTTATTTTTGTTGTCGCGCAGGTAGCGCGAGTCTGGACTCTGGGAGCGAAACGGGGACTGGTACGGATACGTTCAAGAGGTCTTTGAGCGCGAGAGATGCGCGGCCAGGTTCGAGCGCCGGCAGCAACAAGGTGTTTCCAAAGTTTGGCAAGCTGAGCGGTACCATCGAAGAAGCCGGGGACACGGAAACCGCGAAGGATAGCCAACAGCAGCAACAGCTGCAGCTGCAGCAGCAGCAACAGCAACAGCAACAGACGGCGGCGGCCGACTCGAAGCAGTTGCAGCTTCGACGGCTGGAGAGCTACGACGACGGGCTGATCACCACGCAGCCGAGCCACGATCGCGAGATCCTGGCAGCGGTGCTGGAAGTGAAGGTGGACCTGAAATTAGAGGTGCAACGCGTGAATCAAAGACTAGCCAAGATCGAGGACATTCTCCAGACGCTGATGAATCGGTTGCCAGCGATCAGTCCGGCCCAGCCAAAGGTCACGTTCGCGAGCGGTACCAACGGTTCCGCTTCGAGCCAGCCAGGTCAAGCGCAGACCTCGTCCAGTTGCCAGCAGGGTTCTCAAGCGACGCAAACGTCGAGTAGCAGCGGGGTTAACGTCGAGCAGAAGGTAACGATAGCGACCGCAAGCGTGGCCACCATGGTCAGCGACGGGTACAGGGAGCAAGGCACCATCACGGAGCGAATCTCGAAGCCTCAGGAGCCGCACCATCACCATCACCATCATCACCATCAGTCGCAGCAGTCGGAGAGACTGAAGGACACCGAATACAAGAGCTCGTCGAGAGAGGTGAGCAAGGAGCTTCTCGAGAGGCTCGCGCAGGCGTCCACGTCCCGCGGTGACGACTCCACACCGTTGGGCCCGTTGATACTCAGAAAACGAAGGAGCAAGTCGCGGAACAAGGGCGCCGCGCCGCTGGCGCCGTTAGCCACGCAGCCCATCAGCCCGTCCGAGGCCACGGAGACCACGCAGATGCTCGAGTGCACCGACGACAGGGAGCCCAGCACCGCGGACAGGTCCGACAGAAAGAGACCACCGCCTAGACCCAGAGAGTACTTGTGAAAGTTCTTGCGGCTCCGGCCGGTTGTCTCGAGGCTCCTGCTCTGAGGAAAACACATGGCGGAACAACGAACCAGTCTTGGACTTGCCCCGCCGCGCCGTTAGGCTTCGGGGTATCGCTCGTCCAGGCTCCTAGTCCGCGGTCAACGCTGGAACAACGAACGAAGCCTTGGCATTGGAATCGTCTTGGAAGAAAGGCAAGTGTTTGCCTTTCGAACCAGTCGCAGGTACAATGAAGTACCTCGGCAGTTTTGGAACAGACGATACGCAATTCGAGCAAACGTTCCAGAGGGGTGCAGCTTCGAATCCATGGCACGCGATAAACAACCTAGTACCTCGGCGTTTTTGGTAAAGGTCACGGGCTTTTACGAACGCCACGGCAAGGGTGTACAAGGAAACGACCCCAGCACCTGTTTGGCGGTACATAAACGGAGGAACGGCCGAGTACCTTGGCTTTTTTGGAAGATTACATTCGTTCCGAGGAACGCGGAGAATACACAGAGGAGCGAATCCAAGTTCCTACTTTGCCGTAAACTACTTGGCGAAACGACGGAGCGCTTTAGCGGTTTCGGAAGAACGCACTCGGCCCGAGGAACGCCGCGGAGAAGTTTGCATTGGAAGGACGTAGGGGAAGTGGTCAAAGGCTGTACGGTGGAGGATGGCGCGCGCTACCGCTCAACAATTTTTAACGGCAATTTTACAAAGCTTTGGCATTCTAGTTACGGACGATCTTCCGATTTTACAGCGTGTTTTCGTATCGCTGTTCCATTCGTCCCGCGAGACGTCGACCGGGCTTGGATCGGACGAGAACGACCGCGACGTTCGGTTTCCGTCGCGTAACCTCCGTGACGTTCGGTTAGTACGTGCACCAAGTCCGTGAAGCACCGGGTTGGCTGATCGTATCAGACTTTTCGGCGGTTGGCACGGATTCACCGAAAGGAGAAACTCCCAGCGTTCGAGATCTTTGGTAGCACGGGGAAGGAACGAAGGTTGCATCCTTCGAACGGTGTTCTTCGAGTGTTCGAGCCAGCCAGCGCGGCAAACTCTTTCAACGAAGCGACGAAAATTCTTCACCCCACCCCCTTCCTTCCTCCGCCTATTCCTCTCGAGAGAAAAAAATCGATTAACCGTAAATAACTGTAATTTCACCGCCGTACGTTTTAAGAACGCTGCGCATTTCCGCTAAACCCGCTTCGCGAAATCTTCTGCGAGCTTTTACCGAAAGTCGTCGGTATACACGCGCGAAACGAACCCGGGACGGAGAAAAGTACTAGTACAATTTAAAGAAATTCTGTCGAAATGTAAAAAGAAAACCACAAAAAAAAACAAAATACGAAAAGCAAGCGTGGGGGAGCGACATTCATACCGGCGAGGAAACGCTCCCGGTGCTATCAACTTGGCATATTTTTGCATGGCCAAAAAAAAAAAAAAAAGTAAAAAAAGCGATAAACAAATGAAATTATTATCGTTGTTTAAGTGCTTGCGACGGCTTCTTCGAGACATCGAACGTAAAAACGAGAGTGTGCGTGTGAAAGAGCGAAAGAGCGAAAGAGCGAGAGAAAGAGAAACTATTCCAGAATACTCACGTTCTGCATAAAGTACCTACACACTCACACACTGTAATTGTAGGTTTACACGCATCTTAGGGGATCTCAGAGCTAGGTTCGTGAAGGCGCGGGATAGATGTTAAGTAACAAAGCAAATTAAACGGGGAAAGAAAAGTAAAAGGTTAGGAACGAGGGTGAAACGAAACGAAAGCGTCGATTGGGAAGGGGGTAACTGTCACAAACGACGGGATTTTACGCGTTTCCGGAAACGGTGTGAGAATGAAAGCACGCCGAAGGCTCGTAACAAAGAACGCAGAGTTGGCCCAACATTGGAAAAAAAAAGAAATCAAGATGCGTGGTAGCGTTGTTTGCCGCCGTTTGCTGCCACGTGTTGGCGCCACTAGTTCGCCGTCTGTTTTCGTGATTTTCGAAGATGGATACGCGACGATGCGAACGGCGATAAATAGCCTTTCGACTGTTCCGTCTCATTAAACCGCACCCGATAAAAATCGATTGTGACAGGAGGAAAATTCCATCGGGGAAAGAAATGTCTATCGAAGTTAACTCCGAGGAAAACGTAGTCTCGATTTTATCACCTTTGATTTCCGAGTTTCTAACTGTTTAGTATTTAAACGTTTTTATTGCTCTTATACGGCCTTCCAGAATGTCCCTTCTAGCAAACTACCTCCATTTTTGAAAACCATACAACTAGAGAAACTTTTTTGAAAGGCAATCGAGGCAACAGAAGTCCTCCCAAAAGTTCATTTTCATGGCATTTCTCCTTTCCCAGCGCTCTTCTTTCAGAAAGTATTCTCACCGATCTTTTTCGAGAAGACCTAGAGTAGAGTACGGAGCGATTCGATAACTGTCGGCAGCATCCGTATCTCGAGAAACGTGGGTGGTTGAGGGAAAAATCTAACCGACAAAACGTGCCTAGAAGACGCAGGTTACCTTTATTTATTTATTTTTTTTTTTTTTTCTGTTTAAAATCGATCAACGCGTTCGTCGTCGTGTCGATTTTTTCCACCACGATTTCGTGTACACATTCAAGTTTACGATGCGTTTCGAATTGCTCTGTGTCGCGACATATTACTGGAAGTCAATTTGACCCACGCCCACGCCTCGAGAAGTTGCGTTCCGTTTACGTGCGATCGAGACGACACCTGGGAGGGTGCACGCGTTTTCAGAGAATGCCATGTCCAGAGAAGGGCAACATTTTATTCGAATACTCGATAACGAATAAAATCAACGAATAGCGGTTTGTTCGATTGGAAAGTTAAATTTTGTTAACCTTCGATACAACTTTTGATTTTCGTTTATCTAGATAACAATTATGCCCATCTCTGCCCAAGGGACACGATTCGAGAACACTCTACTTTGTTACGTTGCGAACATGACCTAATCCCACGTACGATAGGTTACTCAGATTCGTTCCACTGGATCAGACAGATGGCTTTGTTCCTGCTAATCCTTTCCGGTCGACTTTTTCGCCCAATCTGCCAGTCGAACATAACATCGACGATATTCTTCTCTCTCGATCTTCAATTTCATTTATTTCTATCCTTGAAAATATCTAACTAATTGTGTTAACGTTAATTGTGCGCGCGCGCGCAGTTCTTCGCACCCACGGTTCGCGAATGGGCGATACCTCTCGGGTTTGCCAACACAATCGCTAAATCCTCGTTATCAGTCCACCACGGAACCGACCAGATATCACTTCGAATCGAGAACAAAAAGTGTAAATCGAGCCATTTGCCTCTCCAGTGAAAGCGATCGGCGCAATCCATTGTAAGTACACGGCATTCACGGAAGCCGAACAGCAATATTAGGTGTATATATCTTGTAACTACAGCGTGTATATACACATATACACATATACATATATATATACATATGTATTACATATATGTATATATATATATATGTATAGATATTCATATTATTATTGCGCGTGTTTCCTTGACAGCGCGTTTGCACCTACTAGGAATCGTCGAGCGATTCTTCCGTTTGTTTCTCGTATTTTCGGCGAGGTCGTTAAAAGAGAACAGAGGGAAAGAATTCGATAAAGACGCCTGAAAGACGGAATATTTGATTTAGGATTAGCGAGGCTAAATAACGAGTCCGTTTAGTTGTGTTGCCGCCGCCTCGAGAAAGAAGCCATTGAAACAATTCTGAAGGACAATCAAAGATGGAAAGTACTGATCTCACACGTAGTAGGATGAAGCAATTAATCGACTAAGGCTAGATATATTTCGTTAGCTTAAGCTTAAGACCTAGGCGACCGCGGCGATCAGCGAACATACCGGCAGCTTCGGGAATTTCATTTTCAACAGCGTGGACAAGACTTTTGAAAATAACAAATCGATCTAGGAGTCTCGATGATTCCACCGCGAACAGAACTGGAAGCTCGTCTCGAAACCTCGATAAATGCATACGGACGTTCCGTTCGTTGCATTCGGAGTCTGGTCTCCTTACTTACGGAAAGAATTAGGTGACGAATACGGAAATATTTGGTGTATTTTTCGAGTACGTACAGGAAACAACGAGAATTATCGAGACTTCGCTTCGATAAAACATCAGCTGTAAATCGAGATTCGTATAGGTCAAATACGCTCGAGTGCAAAGGAAAGAAAACAAAGGAAAGAAATAGACGAAGGGAAACAGGCAAACGCGCTGACATGGACTTCTATGCGTGTAAATATTATAAATATTAATAAGAGCGAATAAAACGAATGCCGCGAAGAAAAGAATGCGTGTGCGTGTGAAAGGTTCTTTGAAAGAGAGAGCAAATAGTTCTAATCTCATGTTACGCAAGAAAAGGTGGAAGAAAAAAAGAATTATCGAGCAGTTACGAGGACTTTGTTAATTAGGTTTTAGCGTGCGGAGACGATATAGCTGGCTCTATCGTAGTTTCTATACTTAACGAATGCGAAAGTTTAACATACCGTTGAAAAAAAAATGAAACAAAAAAAAACGTTTTTTCTAGCAGCTCAACAAGCCACCAAAGCGCGTCGATCGAGGTCTTGAAACGGTATGCGCCTGCTCCTTTTTAACGCTGAAAAAAAAAAAAAGAAACAGGTCGGTCAGCTTGCGATTCCAAGTAATTTACGCATAGAGATTGCGACCATTTTAGAGGATTAGACCGAATAAACGATCGATCGAGTAATTACCTTCCTCTGAATTACACACATTCCTTTGTACGTCCTTGCACGTTATTTTATACACCACCTGAACTAGACTCATTCTTGCGCTACCGATCCATTTAATCGTTGCGAATCGGCCAGATTGGACTTGACGGGAGATCGTAAATGGGTTTCGAGTCAGAGAATCGTAACAGTTCCAAATTTCAAATCTTCGCCGTACAGCAACACATAACCTCGTTTTGTTTAGTTCGAACGAAGCAACGATTCCAATTTATTCGTATCCTAAAGTACAAAGTTCAACGAGCTGAATTTTTCGACGGTCGACTCTGTACACCTCTGACTCGAAGCCTTTTAACTAATCTAGAGCAAGACCCAGCTACTTTCAGTAGCTGTCCAACTCTTGTTTTTTCTCGTGTCAAACGGTCCGTCTTTCTCGCTCAACATTTGGAATCGCAAGGAGATCCCTTCGCTCGGTTCCCTATCCAAGAGCTTCTCTTTTCGTGCGTGTTTTTTTCGTCCCCGTTGATCCGACTCTATCGACGACCGTAAGTCGACACCGTGCGTCTTTCCACAGCAACTAATTTTCGTCGAGAATATCAAAGACTGATCATTTTTTTGAATACTGGATACCCAAACTTGAAAACTAATTTTAAACGAGAATCATCCATCCTCGAACTTGACAGATGATCGTATTATGTATCGTTCGATCCGCTCGATAACTTTCATTTCGTTGCGCTAAGAGCAAAGTTACTTGCACAGAAGACTCTCAGAGAGCAGTTCTCGATCTTTTAATTAATTTACACGAAGATATTTGTCACGTTTATAGATAGATGTCGCGATACTCGATGTGTCGGTTGATAAAATAATACGCGCAATTATTTTTTCGATGGAGGCAGGGCCATTCATTTCTAGCGTTCGAGGAGAATAACCAAACGTAACCTCTTCTCCTTCTCGACGAGTCGCGCTAGGTGTCGCTAAAAAACATGGCGCGGTACAAGGTTGTAAGGAACTGAGTAAACAATTATAGCGCAAAGGGTTCTATACTCATAAATGATACCCTGTATAAATCGTGTCACGTTTTATTATGTATTCGAGGGCTAACCTCTTGCCAATACAATACCCTGCCGATGTTACATGGTTTGTTCGAGTGAACGAATTGAATGTTCGACTGACGGTCGTTGTCGAGTCGTTGGGGTCGAATTTCGTCGGCGCGGATATACTTACATACATATGCAGTATACAGACATGCATTTCTGCTGTCCGCGTCTCTGGCAATGCAACGACAAAACATTCACGTTTCCCATCGACAAACGGGCGGCTCGTTGTCGGCTGCGCGGAGTCGTGAGAACAGAAACACAAAATGGGATAAAAAAAAAAAAAAAAAAGAACATATAGCGGGATAAACATGTGATATTACGATTTTTTATATCAGCTACTTCGCAATAATAAATTATCATACGCAAAGGGAGAGGTGTCGCGACACGGGTCGTCGTCCTTGATTTATCGCCGAACACGATGTTAGACAATGATTTTTACAAAGGTTCTTCTCGTTTCCATTTTCGAATGTTTCCGCATAACGTAAACAATGCTCGATGTTCGTTGCAAGTAATTTGCTACGATCAACAATTGACAAACAAGTTGTCACGGAGACGGGCAGAATCTTTTTGTTCGCTTGCGCATTTTACGTTTCAAATGTTTCAAATCGACCATACGGCACAGTTTGCGTTCTCTTGCCGATTTTTTCTTTGTCTTAACGTCGATCGAAGCTTGCAACGCTTCGAATTAATTAGTCGGAATGAAAGCGAAAGAACCAAGTTGACCGAAGACTAGTAGATCGCGTGTTTCGCAATAGAACAAGGTGACGAGGCAAAGTAAGGAGAATTCGTTTATCAAATAAAAAAATTCACACGTGTACACACACGCATTGCGACGACGACAGTGATCGCTGTGACGATCGAAGAAGCCGTGATCGTACCGAATTTTTGGTGAAAATGGTTAAGAGAAGTCTATAGTAGCTGTCGAGCGGAATAACAAAGAAATAAAGAAAAATATATTATATTATATTATATTATTATTAGAAGGGGGGGAAATTTTGCTATAACTAAAACACTTCGTCCATTTTTCTATATGGGCAACTCGTTGCACTGTAATCAATCCTCGGCCTTGTAAATTCTGTCCTCGTCATTTCCGAAAACGCTCTTTGGTTATCGAGTGCCGCGAAGGATCAATCGAATTGAGGTTAGGATTCTAAACCAAGTCGGAGATAGACTCTGCGTGTTGACTTGCGAACTTGCGGACGAGTTAAGAATTTACAACTGAATTTAGATATAAGAATCCAATCGTGATAAAGTAAACGAATCATTTATCGGATACATATGATTCAGGGGATGAATTTTTATCTTACTTTACTCGATTTTAAGTTACGCGTTACGAAAATTATAGGAAAGAAGAGAGATATCTTCAAGAACTTGAAGAACTTGGTTTCGACCCCTGTTTAAAAAGTCAAAGGAAGAAGAACCTCGTAGCACTCGGTGGTCGGACGAGCTTCTTGTGAAACTCTCGTAAAAATCTGATCGTGCGATCTCGACGCGTGCCAGCGAAACGAAACACGACGAACAAAAAGAAATATATGCTGGTCATTTGCGTTGTTGTTCTCTCTATCAAGACTATTCAATCGACGATAAAACAGTGGAGATTTTTATCCGAAAGAATATGTCGTAAGGGTGGTGAGAGTATGATTTAAAAGTGCTACCGAAAGCTAGTTCGATTTTTAAGGGAAACTATTTGTATTCGTTTCAAAATATTTTTACGGTTGAAATTGCGAAAATTCCCTCGCAGATATCGCCACCGAATTCTCGTAAAGATAACATCGACTCCTAAACCAGTTGTTGATAGCATTTCTAAGAAAATATTTTTTCCGACTCCTTGTAGATCGCAAGGGAACTCTATCGATGAATAGGAATAAATATGTGCGATTTCATCGTGGATTGAAAAGTTTTGATAGTTAATCGGAGCGATCGTCGACGGCCGATCGGGGGAAAGGACATCCATAGGAAACCTGTCGAGAGTCTGTACCTCGGTTTCAAGTTAACCTCAAACCGTGCACATTGACTCGAGAAAGATTGTCGCTGTTCTATCAATCTGCTCGCCTAACTTGAAATATTCCGATACGGATCGGTTTTCTAGCTGGAATAATAATCGTAGAGTGGAAGTACCCTAACGTAAATAATACGAAAATAAAATAAAAAACGGTAATGTAATAAATGATTTTGGAATGTTCGAAAATAAAGTTAGCGATTTTACCGAAGCCGGGGCACAGACGCAAAGTTATAGCGAGTGTTGTGTTGAACGAACACACTTTAGCATTAAGCGTTAGATGACAAAAGAAAAAGAGTGCTCGACCACCGAAACGAAATTTCGATTTTCCGTGGTATTACGTTGCTAGTCTTCCCGTTTGTTTTCGAAACACGAACTGTAATAGGTTGGGAACAGCGATCGGAGGAGCGTTACGAACCGTCGTCAACGACCGCTCGAAAACATCGTCGAGAAGTCAAATTGTAGCATCGAACGAAGCCTGGCTAGAATACTCAAAAGAAAGCTGCTTTCGAACTTATAATAAAAAATGACTAAAACTTCACGTCAAGTTGTGGATTATTGCCTTCTGAAAACAATGCCTCTGGGAGTTATCTTGGAACGTCCAACTAACGTCGCCCTTGTGACGCCAGAAAGGTTGCATTACGAATTTATAACTAATAGAACACATTAGGCGACCGTAAATAACAAATTAAAAACATCGATACTCTCCCTGTGTTCGAACGCTGTAGCGCAACGTTGATATGCGGATGAATTAATCAATCGTTCACTTTGTTTTTTTTTTTTTTATTATATTATCTCTTTTAATTTTCCAGTGACTTATCAAATATTCTGTACATACAAAATATTAAAAGTGAAACCTAACGATAAGCGATCCAGTAAAAAAAAATAAAATCGACACAAAAATAATTCACGATGCGAAATGCAGTCCAGAAAAAGAGGAGCTAAATTTTGTGATCAGTCTATGCCCCTTAAAGAAACAAAATTCTAATAATCGATACTTAATTGTAATTAAAAAACTAACCAGTTATATTCGAAGATAAATTTTACGATAGGAAAAGCGTTTAGCGCGTTAAAAATATTTGGTATTTAACAGTGAGAAATATTTATTAAACGATAAATTGTAATTAAAATGTCGAATGGTGCATTACTCACAGAAGATAAGTACTAATGTTAACTACATTAATTAATTAACTAAAATTAATTTTTTTTTTTAAATGTAATAGTAAATATGTACAATGATAGATAATTCCTTATTCTTTCATTTTTGTTCTGTTCCTTATTTTGAAAATATTACACGAGAATGCAAAAAAAAAAAACTCAAAAATAAAAGCTTGGTTCCTCGATTCCTAGTTTTAAAATAGAAACGAATGTACGCCAGCGTGACGAAATCGAACAAACACAAAAATCTCATGGCATGCATCTGAAGGAAGACTATCGTTTCGGCAGGAAGCAGATTCACCAGACGGCGTTAAGATCGCTTAATAAGGAATAATAACGAATCAATCGCAGCGACGCGATTCTTAGACAGGTTTCTCCATTACGTGTATGTAGAAGCCGGGTTGCTTGACTTCATCGAGAGGCTTAAAGTCTCCGTAGATTGTGTGCTTCGCCCTGTAGTAGAACGCCTCGTCCAGCATGTTCGTGAACACATTCAGTCTATGGGGATAATAAGAGAGCCTAAACTCGCTGATGTGCTCTCCAATTTCGTCCTCGTGAGGGTCGTCTACGTTGATCATGTAGTCGAGGGTGACGATCGCTGGTTTCCCAGAGACGAACAACACCGATGGCTTGATAGTCGTCATGTGTTGGCTCTGCAACCAAACATTTTTCATTTAAAAGAATACGACGCGAAGGATGTTTGAAATTTACGTAAAAACATGTTAAAATTCTTTACACGGATAATAACTCGAACAGCTTACATTGTAATATATGCATTTTGGGGGTATGTTGCCAGTTTCGATTATGTAATCGTAATTTCTGTGATCGATCAACAGCAAACCTCCGGGTTTCACGCAACGCTCGAAATTTAATAGCGCTTGCCTGGAAATTTATAAATATTTGATGCTGTAATGACGTAACAAGAAATATTGCCGAAGGAATAGGGCTGGTCGTGCCTTTGGGTGCAAATTCTCAGCGCACAAGTATTACCTCTGTTCTCGTTGGTCGCCAAACGAGTCTGGCATGTGGGCGAAACTGTTCCCTAAGCAAATCACCGCATCGAAACCCTCTCCTAGCAGATGATGAATATCGTTCGGCAGGGTCAACCAATTCGCCTCTTCGATAACTGCGAGAAAGGAACGACAGAAAATAATAAGTAAAATTGATATCAGTTTAACAATAAAAACACATACTGGAAATATTCTATTATTCGAAAAAGAAAAAAATGTATCGATAATAGATAACGTTGGATCAATTTTCGAAAAGAAAAGAGAAGGCGAGGTTGTTATCGAAAGATTTCACAATGACTTCATTATCATCGTGCGGCTGCGCTACTCGCGGTTAACGATGAGTCCAATCCGATAACATACTCGTTAAGAGAAGAACTTACTAATGAAATTTTACAAAAAAAGTCATGACAAAGTTGAAGTTGAAGTTGAAGTTGTAGTTAAAGTTGCATTTACCCCAGTTATCGAAAGCCTGTTCCTTTCGACGTTGCCATCTGGCCTTCAGCGCATACTTGAGCATCTTGTCCGAAGCGTCGACGCTGACCACCTCGAAGCCTTCCTCGAGAAGCATTACCGAGTCTACGCCCGTGCCGCAGGCCACGTCTAGGATCCTATTGCACCCTTTTGCTCGTAGCAAACCCACCAGAAAATCTCGATAATTCTGGGTTCTTTGCTTCTTGTCGCCGATGAACACCTCCCAGACCTTGGCTGCTCTCCCATCCGCGTATTGGTCGCGAACACCCTCAGCTGCCGTACCAAGTGACCGAGTACGAAATACCGAATCCATCATTTCTTATTCTCTCGATCGAACGATCCTGAAACCGACGATATACGCACGTGAATCAACCTTAATCGAAATATTCGATTCCATTGGAAGATGCACGAGCAATGTTTGCGCAATTGTTTCGTTTGAATGGGTTATCGCGAAGAATAAGTCAGTTTTGACTTTGTAACAAAATTGCTTTTGTCGATAAGTTTATCAAATTTATGTCGAAAGGGATAGGTCAGTGACAGGTTGAAAGACGATTGTAACGAAAACATGAGATATTCAAAGTGATCTCGAAATTTGAAAAGAATTGAATTCCACTATCGGGTTACCCCCTCCAGGTCAAGGAACTTTGCGCAAACAACATTCTTGTATCTTTGATAGGTGAAAAAACGAAGCACGCGAATGTGTACACATACTTAGCCACCCTTCCACGATCTCTATAATGAAGGAAGACTAAGATGAATTCGATTAAAATGCTTCTGGATACGAATATAACGGTTCGAATTCTTCGGTTAACTCCTTTGATAAAGAGAAAAACATGTCAAAAATTGTGTGACTAAGATTAACAGATTTTCTGTACAATTTCTTATCTGTTATTTAAATGGTACGCAAATGTGTGATTAGATTATGACAAATGCCTTACGAAATCCCGATAGATGATGCAAAAAACCAAGTAGTTGGATCGAGACGAGATGTTGCATCAGATTCTGATTACAATCCTATACAAAATTTTCTTGCTTTTTAACAGATTTTCCATTTAGAAATTTCTAATTCGTCAACAAAGAATTGGTCAAAATAAAAAAATACATTATACCTGGCCTTTAAATTAGAAAACGACCGTTACACACACAAACACACACGTGCACTGCATAGGCAATCCAAACTTGGAGAATCAGGAGCTTTTTTGTACTTACACACTATTCCTTAGAAAGATTGTATTTTTCGGGAAATGAATATAATTGAAAAAACAATCGGAAACTGTGTTGTACCTGTTCAGTTTTTGGCTTCCGATACAACGGTAATAAAACTTTTGCACAAAACGATCGCACAATTTAATCAAGAATTATTAAAACTTTTTAATTGGAATTAAAAATGATGGAGAATCATACGAAATCAAAGGAAACCATAAACAGTTCCACGAGCAGTGCCAATTTGAAACTGCAGAGTTTACAAGCGTGCACGCATATAAAGGACACGAGGGTCGTACCATGTGATGAAACTTGCTATAGTTGACAAACATTCGTGACGCGGGAATATTCAAAAAAAATCTTCTGGCGAAGCATTTTCCTTGTATCGATAACTTTTTCTCGTGATAACCACGTGATATCATTATCGTTTTATCGTATTTCTTTTTATTATTTATCTTTACTCGATGTTACTTCAATTATTACTAGGATCTACGGCTCTAGTTTATCGGTTAAATAACGTAGTTTTTCATATAATTATTTCGTTATCATGGCATGTACTTCCTTAATCTAATAACGTGTTCCAAGTACATGTGTTCGTTGTCTTCAGTCAATTTGTCAAATTAAAACGATTATTCTACTATCAATAAATATACAACAGAGCAAGAAATAAATCGTTTATTTTTCAAACAATTTTTATGAAATACTTTTACCAAAAATCGAACGAAAAACGTCGAATTTTATTTATCAACACAGTTATTCGTTTACTATGTATAATCACAGTACCAGGAATTATGACGGTATATAAAAATACATTAGACTCATTTACGTCATCGACTCATGGGTTTGAACATCGTTCCAGAATGACTAGAAATCATTTTGGTTAAATAATATGTATAATCACAGTTTGTGGTGTAAAATTCTATAATTATTTTGTCAAAACAAATTACATAAGTGGCGTACTTATATCTAACCTTGACATATGCTACGAGTTTCTATAAACCTCGTCGATACCGAACGCCGATCAATGCATTTGTAATGTAAATTCTGTGGTCGTAAGTAAGCATACCTCGCGACACAGTATATTACGGTATAGATAGCTATGAATCCGAGAATAACAGATTCTGTACCAAACACTAATAGATCGGATTGTGCAGTTCAGCATTGTCATAGATTTGTTTTCGGTGCATGGAAGCAAATGTACAATGCGGTATATATATTTAACGAAATAAATCCACGTAAGAAAGAAACAAAATTGAACAAATCGATTATTCTCAGTATCGAAGAACAAAACAAGTTGAAGTACTAAGTTTTGATAGTATAAAAACAAAATTCCTCGTTACACTCATGTTCGTCCGCGAACGAGTAAGTCTGTGAAAATAAGGGCAGAGTCCAAGGCAAATGGTCAAACGTTTCTGACCGTTATACGATACAATGTTTTAGTCACAGAATAATCTTATGTAACAAAACAATTGGCAGAGACATAGTAAAATGGCAGTTCCTCGTAAATTATCTTCTCTTTTACTATTCACAACATTTTAATGCTCGAGAACTGTGCAATTCGAACGAATTGCGTCTATCTAAATCGTTAATTCGAGAATCTCTATAGCTACGATTACTTTCGTAATCTAGTAATACGGTACAAAAGACATTTGTATTCGCCGTACAATTGATTTTGTCTTATTCCTCATCGTTTCTTTTTGGCATTTGCATCAGGATCTTTCTTCTCTAGTTATAGAAAAACGAAGTAATTAACGCTGCTTTTCTGCCTACGACATTGAAGTACATATAAATATTTAGAATTATTCTGCTAAATCGATTAAACTTTATTCGTTAGCAATATACATATTCATTTACTTTTATGCTTAAGTGAAAACTTAGTGCTCGTGGATTAGACGAAGAATGCTTGACATCTTTGGAAGAAAATGAAAGTTCCGCCTTGCGAACGAGTCTTGGTAATGTCATTATAATTTGGGGTTGTGCACGAAAATTCATTTCTTAAACGTGCAATAGTTCATTTTTAACACTAACAAGGTTCAATTAATTTTTTTCTTTGAGACTATGTAATGACTGGTTGTGTGTCGAATTGTATCACTTTTCTCATTCGCAGTAACTTCTTTTTTTTTTTCTTAAACTTCTGCTCTGCACCCTTACAAAAGGTCCTACCCTCATATATTTTTCAAGTCATCTGGTAAGTCATTCTTAGGGTGCTTGTTTTCAAAGTGTTGCTTGTAAGTCTTTGGGTCTGGCATCTGTGCCTACAAACACATCAAACATTAAACATTACGTTTATAGCTACAATTGAATTTAAATAGACCCTTAAGTACGCTCACCTTGCACACCAAGCATACGTGTACTAAAGCTTTTTGAGCTGCCTTTTTTTGGTCAGTGGCACTGTGTCCCTGCTGTTTCTTTGCCTTTGCAGCTTTTTCCGCAGCTTTAGCCTGCGATTGAATCTTTTGCTGACCACGAGCCATTCTGAAAATGATAAAGCAATAATAATTAATTAACGAAAGTATCCTTCCAAATAAATAATTCTAGATATCTGATGCAGTCGAAATGTTGCAGTTGAAATGAGGAAAATTGAGAAAATATATATATATATATAAATACATCAAAGTCCCATAGAAGTACCAATTTAGCATTTTATTATCAGAGATACACGATCGTTACCTGCGAATTTATCTCCTGAAACGAAATAACGTAAGTGTTCGAAAAACCAAGATAACCCGTGAAACAAGGCAGCATGATTATTCGAAATAATATTTCAAACGTGAACGAAACATTATTTCGAAAGTGGCCAAGTCATCTTCGCACATCTTCGTTGGACTGCACAGTCCTCGTTCCTTTCTCTTTAACAGACTATCATTACGTACTTTCCCTTCTATTCGGATTACTCCGATATGTACCCAACCTATAAAAATCGGTGACCAAGATGCCAAAAGATTTGCTTCTCGTTACGTTATTATTAGGTACATTTCGAGCAAATCGTAGCAGTCATTTACCGCCAGGATCGCGTTCGTGAGAGAAATTCCGAGACAGTATGTCAGAAAAATGAACGAAAGAAACGGTTAGCGAAGAGTGGATCGCTCACCTGTCCGAGAATGAACGTATTCAAACGTAAGAATTCCTTGCCACCTCGATGATCCGGGGCTCGATTTTCCGCAACCACGAGCAGAGCAATTTTATTGGTTTTATATGACTCTGCGCGATCGAGAATCGTTGTGATAAATTGATTTTTAAAAAGAGAAACGAATTCGCTTAAAATTATTGGTGAGCAGTGCTGAGTGCTGACGGCACATCTGTTGGGAGTTGGGACGAGCAACGAGCACTCAAGCAGTCTTCGATCATCCGCGTGTGAAGTACTTCCCCCGGACGAGGAACCGTCGCTTATAATATACAGCAGAAGAAAAATTTAAATGATTATTCAGTCAGATGCGATCGCGACCAATCACTCAAAAATTGTTCTATTTTAGTTTCTCGATCGCCCGACGCTCGACGGTTTCGTTGGGATTGAAATTGTTTTTAATCGATATTTAAATATTAAGGCTTTTAGGTTCAGTGACCGCATTTTTGAATCGCGAAAAGTATGTATACATATACGTGCTTCGCGTGTATAGGACCGCAGCTTGTATGCTATTGGTTGGGAGTTGGGACACTCTTTCAATGAAAAAGTCCTAGGGTATTTCAGGAAAGACCACTAGATCCAAAGGGGCATCCAGAAAAGCCATTGCTTTCTGTGAGCTGTTCTGTGAGCGGGTAACCTTATAAAATTGTACAATTACGAACGCATAATTCAGCTTTCGTAAAATTACTAAATAATATTTTATATTTTGCTTACAATAATTAATTTCGTTTACAATCACTTGGAATAAGTAAATATAAATTCCGTTTACATACTCTACAACGTGGAAATGAGACCATCTCAACCATTTTGGGTCTGAGACTATCTTCTTCTCCGTCTAGGGATTTTACGTTCTACGATTTAATGCGTCTTTAACTATCATCCATCTATTCATTGTTTGAATCTTCTTTTCAAAAAAATACTCAATTAGTTGATATCGATGACAAGTGCGTTACGTACAAATAGATGTACATATGTGCATATAAGTTATGCATATTTTTCAGCGTTACAAATTTTCTACTACGCCCCTTACTTTGGAAAACATTAATTCAAAGTATGAATTAAAAAATAACAAATAAATAGTACGCGAATGTAATAGCATTTAATTGCAGTTTATAATCATTATTTCGGAACTTTCAGTTCGTTTACTTTTTATTTACTACTAGTTATCGACACGATCGTAAGTCGTAAACTGAAAATACAATACAAATATCCGTGCTACATACACCAAAGGTAGAATTCGTATCCAATAAGGTATCTTTATTTACAAAGTAAATCCATCGTTATATGCGATCGACTACGCGCAATACAAGACGAGAAACGAATAACTGCTCTTCTACATTGTTGCTGCGTATTTTAAGTTTTTATAAAAACGAAAACTATGCATGCTTCGAAACGATTAATTTCGTTAAATTGCCGACGAACGTAGAACTCTATTATATTGTCTATATCGCTACCATTCTAGAGTACTCCATTGAATGTTAAATTAATTTTATTGAATAATAATACGTAGGACGCTTTATAAAATGGTTACCAGTGTCTAGATATTCATTGCTGTGTATGGTACTACCTTTAGTATCGATAACGGGGTTGTATAGCTTGTTAAGCACATCAATATTACCATTAGAGAATCTATTAAGTGGTGTTGTAAACTTGATTTCAAACTCGACATGTTCGTCAAAAATGTTTATAACAAACATTTTAAGATATCTAACGTAACAACGCGAGTCAAGTCACAAAACGCCTCTATCATTTTCAATATAGTTTCATTTTAATCCCAAACTAAAAAACGATATACACAATATACACAATATCTGTATATGTATATACAGGTAAATAAATAAACCTTCACACGCACGACGAAAACGAAGTATAGTATTACGTTTCCAGAGTATCCGGTATTGTACGTTCATTGACTTTTCCACCGTACAAAAGAAAAAACATATTTCGCAAATACAAATTCGAACAATGCTACCTATTTTTTTCTTCTTGAATCGTATGATACGCGTAAAATTACACACATCGTTGATATACACTTTGGAAACAAATTTCAATCCTCTCTTATTTTCTAGAGAAAATGATACCTTACGTTTTATCTAAGCACATTACTGTAATCAAAAAAAAGGTATGCATTTAGTCGAGAAATTAGAACTGATGAAACTGCTAGACATA
This sequence comes from Hylaeus anthracinus, assembly GCF_026225885.1. Classification (NCBI taxonomy): domain Eukaryota; kingdom Metazoa; phylum Arthropoda; class Insecta; order Hymenoptera; family Colletidae; genus Hylaeus; species Hylaeus anthracinus. The sequence continues at coordinate 413,569 of NW_026534333.1, read as the reverse complement.
GATACGTGTGTATATAAATGTATACAAAGAATTTGTTACATGGAAGATTACACAGTCGTAGTCGCTACTTCTTACGTACGTCAAGTTCTTGTCGTTCTCTTTTGACGAAAGAAAAATATTAACGAATTTCTTTACAACTGTAAGTTCTTTTTTTTTTTCTTTTTTTTTCAAAAAATAAAGAGTAAATCATGTGCCTTAGTAATAGAATTCTAATTCGTACACTGACGTTAGTGCTTCGTTACACTCTGTGCATGTAAGTTGTGATCGCTACTTCTACCTAACAATGGAATATTATTTATACACGTCTGATAAATATATCCAAATGATGTAACTCGTATTATATAAAATGCTGTAATGCAATTGCAAAATTGAAATATATACTCGTTAAATAACATTAAATTAACGTGAAATAAATTATTTTACACCCGATGAAAGTCCTTGCTAATCTCTAATCTGTGCTATACACGTCTACTTCTAAGTACAAATATACATCTACATTTCGATAAAATCAATGTTCAACATTAGAAAATATAAACAACAGTACTTTAGTTATAACATAAAACAATGAAAAAAGTTAAGTTAAACAACATTACAATCAGGGCCATCGCTCGAGTTATGATGTTAAATATACTTTGTTTATTTGTAGACCAGAGAACTCGTCAATAATTTTCCGAGTCACTATTTTATCAATTCTATATGGAAAGCTGCGCCCAGATATTATAAATCGTATTTTTCTTTACTGATTTTTGTTTCTTTACTTCTCATCGCAGCGCTCCGAATAAGGAGGCAATCGAGTGTTACGTATCGTTCACTTTCACGATAAACCAGCCCTGGTTATAAACCTTAAATGCATATCACGATTATATTTCCTAACCGTTCCTACAATTATGTTTAACCATGAATAAACAGTGCTCGATGCTTCGTTAGAAACATTCCATTACCGTACAAAGAAATATTAATAGAACCAATTGATACCAAATATGTGCTTCAAATTTACAGTTATATATATATATACAAAATTTTTGAAAGAGAAAGAATAAAGTTCGATGTTAACGAAAAGTGTAATTAATGTCAGAAGAAAGAGTAACGCGTACACCACATTTACTATTCTGATACTCTGGCAGTGTAAAGGTAGCAACCGACAATCTACCATTTGGTTATAATTCCAGAAAGCAAATTACATATCTCGTAATCCCAAATAAGAACGGGTAACAAATTTTCACTCTGTAACTTAATTACTTTTTATGATTAATTCGTATTACTAGCCAGCAATAAATAGCGTTAACAGCTTTTATAAACATTATACATTCGAAACTGTCCCACATCTATAGAGATCGCTAAACATATGAAAATTAATAACTTTTGTCTGGATAATTCATCGCGATTGCATATGTCGGAATTAAACTGCACAAGCTGTGGCTCGTTGGCAAGCTATTTATGTATCGATAAGTATGAATACCAACAGAGTTCCAATATTATTTACTTCTATGTTTATTTGTATGCCCCATACATCGGCATTTTTAATTACCTAGCGAGTTCCACAGAATATTCCAAGTTCATTCTTTATACTCTTTGATGACAACAGTCTATGCGTACACGATAACTGAACAGATGAACATGTAATAGTTGCCAAGAGTGCTAGGAGATGTTATGAAAAATATATTTGGGTATAAAAACGAAACTACTTTACAAGTTCCACTGAAAGCAGGGCGTGATTTAAAAAAGAATACATATAGAGTTGAATTGATAATATCATCGACAGGAAATAGCACGAAGAAGAAACAACCGATCAGCGTAGATCTGGATTATCGTTAACTTGCTTTTTAATACGTAATAATACTGTCGTGTACCACTGATCCAATCGTGAGATCGAATCATATTCCTTAACCGCTTCTGTAAAACCTTCGAGGTGTTGTTCCTCGAGGTGTTCTATTAGTGTCTGAAATGGAAATCGAAACGTGTACCATTAAATCGCTCTTACGACCAATCACTTTTTCTATCGTAAAAGCTACCAAGAGCCAAGTAAAATTTCGTTTTAATAAATTTTAATTTATGATTTCCTATTTTTATCAGTGTATTTTGTAGAGTATAATTTTCTACGTCATACCTTTATCAATTTGTACTCCCTAGAGTCTTGGAATGCAGGATACTGTTCTTGATAACGTTCAATAGCATGTTGCGCATTCAATACATCAACGCATAGGTGACATAGCGCCGCTCGAAAGAAATATTCTTTCGCGCTATATTTCAATAGAGAGCTTTCTAAAGATGCAGAAGCAACCTACAGAACAAAAATGTGTAAAAAATATTATTCTGTTTATTTTATCAGGTAAACAAACAAGTAACATTGTAACTCACCTGTTCATAAATTTGTATAGCCTTATCATACTTTTCAAGTTGCGCGGCGTATTGCGCGACCTTCAAAAGACACTTATTGGCGGAAGAATTGCTTTCCTCTCCACGAAAGTAGTCAGCAGCTTGCTCGTAATGATTAACAGCTTGCTCGAGATCTACCGCATCGCTTTCATACATTTCGGCTATACTTTGATGATGCTTAGCCGCCATTGTAAACCGACCCATGTCGGTGTAAATCTCGATCGCCTTTAACAAGCAACTAATTGCCTCTGTAAATAAATTCAAATTTGAAAACAAATTATCGTTGTATGTACACAACAAGAGAGAGAGAGAGAGAGAGAGAGAGAGATAGCTGTGCAAATATAGTTATACCATTTGTATTAGATTTCTTAAAACAATTAGCAGCATCCACGTAATTACTGGCTGCATCGTGGCGACTGCCAGCTTTCAGATGTAACTCAGCGGCTTCTAAGAAAGCGCTTCCAGCAGAACTCCACTTCTTTGCCATCTTGAACATGTTTGCAGCGCGTTGATAACATTCTACAGCCTCCTCCACTTTTGAGGATCCTCTGCAATACAAAAATTAGATACATAGAAAAATTCAATTGTTTTCTTTTTCAAGAATTTTGGTTGGTCAGGGATACGAGTAAACTGTTCCAGCCTCTGTCATGGAATAGTACCTCTTAACCAGAATTGTTTATGTTGCTTGTATTTCTTTTAACTCTGAAATTATTGCAAAATATTTCCCAATATTTCTCTTACGTTCGAGTTCACCAAACAGAAACATGAGTCACGCAACCCTTAAACGATCGTAGAAATTACGAATACGAATACGATGGAAACACAAAGTAGAGAAACAGAATATGACAGACAACACGAAATGAAGTGTCGACGATGCAATCTTAATTTAGTTTTGACACGCTATAACATGACGGTATGGCAACTCATACATATATAGATATACACTCGTGTAAGAGTATATGCAATCTAACAGTCATCGTTACGAAAAAATATTGCTGAGAAAGAAAATATTTATCGATAAATAGAAATGACACGATGAGTAGGAAATTTGTCTAATTAGTGAATCGAAGTAACGCAAGTTACAGTGGTGCGTATAAGTGTCGGATACGTTGAAGCAAATCAATGTAGGGAACTTACCTGAACAGCGAACCAAAAAAGCCTTTGGTGCTGAGTTTCTTCTCGGCCTCGGCCAGCAGCTGCATCGCTTTCTGTTCGTTGTCAGCCATTGTTTCGCACTATCGTGACGCGCAACAACTTTTAATAAATGTCTCAAATCATGGACTTGAAACGAAAGTTCACCTCCCACGAATCGACGTCACTAAAGTCAATGAAAGTGAATCAAGTATCGTCCGCTGCAGGCTTGCCAACAGTTCGAGAGGGCGCGCATAAATTAAGCTACGTTCGCAATAACCCTTCGTCGTGTTCTTTTCTGATACTGAAATTTATCATTTCCGATTACTATTGGCTCTATTCGTAAATTTCTATCGATGTTTACTCGTAGCTCGTAATATACGACTTTTCGATCATCGATCGGTCTTTATAGGGTAAACCAAACGTGGAATCGCATTTCGAAGTTTCGAATTTGAACGTGGCTGGCGTTAACGGCGCCAAAAATCATTCTTGAAGCTTACTCGGAAAAATAAAAGGTTCGAGGTGGACAGTATTTTGATTTAACGAGAAAAGTTGAAGGAATCAAGGATGTCAGGCGTACACAGACAGGCGTTGGACTCGCTGCAGCCTGGCGCGCAAAATGCACTCGTCATCGGCATTATCATAAATAGCTTCAACATGAAAACTATCGATGCCGCCAGAACTAGGTGTACGAGTTTTATTCAGTTTTTTCTTTCAAAGGCACACGAACGATTAATTCGTGTAAAACTCCTGTCGAATATAGAGTTACCCGTGAATAAATAAAACGAATGTTTTTTTTTTTAGTCAATCATGGCGAACGAGGCGTATGGACATTCATGTTGCGCGATTCCAAGGAATATTCTATAAACGTGACCGTATGGGGGAGCGTACAATACGTGACAAAATTATCCTCGGAATTTCATATCGGCAGCGTAGGTTTGTACCTAATTATGGACATGGGTTTGATTTCCGTATAAAATTCACTTATTATAGATTTCAAAAATATATCATACTAAATATATTAAACTACAGAGGATCTACGGACTGGTTCGTGTGTAAAATCCATTTAATATTCATCCTTCGAGAAGTTAATAAATAAATCGTATTGAATTTAAATTTTTAAATACTATCTCTAGCGAACTCTTTTATCTTTGACTTAATTTTATATTAATTCACTTTCGATCTGAAACTATTAGCTTTCGATGAAATTCGACTTGCAGTGGAAGTGATCAATCCGAAAGTGATGGAGCGTCGTCCAGACGACAGAAATGAGCTTTTCGTGCCTTCTGCGACAAGCTCGTGCAGTTTGACGGTGAACGAGGGCAACGCGTTGGTGCAATCCCATGACGCACCAACACGTGCAATGTATGAACCGTTGCTGAGGCTCCCGATTAAGAACCCGACCGAGCTGCGAAGTCTGAAAAGCATATTTGAGAACCTGGAGACGCTGCGCGATCAATACGTTGACGTCTTGGTCGTCGTCACGTTTGTACGTTTCGAACGGATCGAGAAGTCGATCAAGCTACCGTTTATCGATCATAACAAATTTAACTGTATCGTACATTCTTTGTTTCTCCGAACGACTTGGACGCAAACGATGTATACTTTGCATGGCCAACAGGTTGGCGATATTCGTAACGTGATGACCCGAGACGGAAGGAACATAAAGTTCCGGAAGTTCGAAGTAACGGACGGGTCGACGGAAGACGTGGTGTCGTTCGTACTCTGGGACAACGAATGGATCGAAAGAGCAGCTTTCTGGGAGCCGAAACGGACTGTCCTTTTTCTCGCGGACGCCCGTATCGCGTATGATAATTTCATGAAGAAAACTGCCTTGTCCATAGGTCATACTTTAACAGAGATTTTATTTGTTGCACATTTTTTGTACATGAAATGAAAACGTAATATATAAGTAGCGTCGTTAATCGATTTCAGCTAGGAAGACAGTGATCACGGAAAATCCGGACGTGCCCCAAACGACAACTATAAGGAACTCGATAAAATATTATGATCTAGACACGATGTCTGGGAGCTCGTTCGCGCCGCCAAATCGTAACGATAGAATCAAATTACATCAGACTAAATTATAGAAAATTGTTTCTCTCATTCCTTTGTTCTTCTTTCCGTTAGCGGATACCATTACCATCGTGATGACCGTGCAAGATATCTCGAACAAATTGAACAAAAAACCGAAACAAGGAGAGAGAATCCAGTTTGCGACGATTTTGAAGGCCTACGTGCTTGACATAAACGTGGACAGCCTTAGTCCAAGAATAATATCCAAAAGATGGTTCGTTTCTTTTCTGTTTGTAACTTATATTCCTGGCTTGTTAAAAAAAGCACAAATCAATTTTTATCAATTTTCTTCATTTATGATACATAACACAAAATTAATCAGCGTCCTAGGCGGATGTCTGTGTTGTCCATAGAAAAACGTGCCACTATACATGGAACATGGTATCTTCAGTTAGATTTCTTAGTAACTAGATTGTTTAACGTTTTTGATCTTTTCGTTATTTGCAGCGCGTTATGCAAGAGAATCGTTCCCGACGATCAGGACTCGTGTATGGATCTCGAGTGTCCATCAGGCAACGGAACCCGTGCACCTATGAATACAAAAAGTTTCAATCTAAAGGTGAACCTGAAAGACGACACTGGATACCTTATTGGCTGCAAATTAACCGGTGACGCAGCTGAACGCGTTCTCGGTTGTACCACCACCGAGTTTCAGGTTGCCGCAGACCATTTTGCCTATCTCTGACGTTGACGCACGCAGCACAGTCTTAAACATTTTGTGAATTTCCCTAGGCAATGATACTTCCTCAACGTGAAGATTTAAAATGGAAATTTGCGTTGGAAAAATGCGACATCCGGTTGCACATACTCGGTCCAACGACCGACTTCCCGAATGCCGTGTACAATATTCTGTCGATCACTCGAAACGAAGAGGAAGACGATGGAACAGACGCGCTCAACGAGTGTCTCAACGCGAATTTTTAATTACTTTTCACAAATTACCATCGTTAAAAATTAACGAATATATCGTAACATTTTAGAACGACTCCATTGTTAAGGAAAGTTTTGTAATTATATGTTAATGTACAATAACGACAAGAGAAAAATAAATCTTTTAAATTAAATCTTTATTCTTGTTGAAATATTATACAGTTATATGTATAGGTAAGTGCCTACTTTTACGAATTCGCATTGTCGTACATGCGATCAGCTGATTACCCGGCAAATGGTAAACTATCAACAATCAACGTTGCATCATCGTTGAAACGTATCCTTTGCAAATCTGCGCTATTCTTTCGCATTTGTTATAGTTCTTTTAACCATTGGAGGAAAGGATGGAGGTAGACTATCTGAAAAAGGAAGATTCCGTAGAAATGATGAGGGAGTGTTTAAGAGAATTGACCTATATGGAAAGAAAGGAGCATCGTACGAAGGCGTTGAATAAAAGTCGCGTAGCTTTAGGTAATATAATTCCAGATGCGTCGTTTACGACGGAATTTGTTGTTGAAAAGGCGAAAGCGCTTAAAAAAAAGACGTTATCTGTTGAGGAGTACAAACAATTGCAAAACGCTCTTATACAGGTTAGAATTCCAAGTCAAATCAAAGAATAGAATAATATATTAAATAATAATAATAGTTTTTATTCTTTCACAGGACGAGGATAATGTCAAATCCTTTCTGAAAACAGACAATATTTTATTTGCTCTAGTACGTGACTTTTCCAGTAACGATCCAACTATTCAATTGTCAGCTATCGGTTGCTGTTGCAACTTAGCTCTTGGAAATGTTAAAGCGTGTACCTCGTTAGCCAAAAGCATTGCACCATATCTCATTACAGAATTAGATTGCTTAAATTATCCTTTACTGGTAAGTTACAAAGAAAATGATAAAAAGGATATTTCACAGGTGAATAGCAGAATTAATGTAACTGCATTGTTAGGAAGTTTGCGTGTGGACAGTGGGAAACTTAATTGCAGGGAGTAGCAAAGCATTTGAAGTTCTTCATGCGCAAGACTGTTTAAAATTCATTGTTTCCCTGATTCGCAATTGCGACATTACTATTCTCCCTTCTGTAGCATACACAGCTATGCACTATGTACGCGTCGGTTTTCAACAGATTTCGTAAGAATTATTCTAGTATGCCTATATTTTAATATTTCTACCGCTATTGTTAATCACACGAATATTTTTAGGGAGAATGAAATAATAGAACTCGTTAAGGTTGCTACAGAAAGAAACCTCTCGTTCGAAACTCCATATTTTATTTGGCTGCTTGCTTTGTTATCTTCGCGAGCGATATGTAATATTTATTTATATAAAACGATGCATTCGATAGTGGATTATCTATATCAGAATGCTACAAATAATATTACCACTGTAACAGAGGTATGCAGGCACTTTTAAATGATATTTGCCTATGTTTACATGTGTGGTATTAAAAGTTTTATTCTTTCGTTCAGATCACAGCATGCGTAAGGATATTGGCTAATACTATTTGCGAAACGTCCGGTCGTTTGGCAACCTTGTTTTTGGAAAATCCAAAGTACGCGCGATCGGATTTAGAAATATTATTAAATAATTTACTTTCGTGCCAATATGTACATGTTAGAAAAGAGACTTTGTGGTTAATAGGTAATTATAAACACTTTATTGTTAAATCAGGAAGTTAACTGTATCGGTAATGAACAGTAACGAATACTTCTCCCAGGCAACCTTTATAACCATAACTGCGCCAACGTTAAAAAAATTGTACAAGATATTATACCACGATTATCATCTTTAAAGCAAGCGGTCGTATCCACAACACAGCAAACTATGTTGGCAAATATAGACTTGCTCGACTGAACAGGTATGCCATGCTTTACTATATATATCGACTACAATATTTACATATATAACATTAACGGTAATTGTAAAATTCCCTTTCCAATTTCATGCCCTAAGAGAATTGTACAGTATTTTTCATACAAAAATATTAAAATTATCATTCTGTGTTACAAACTGCGTTTAAAATTGACGACTTGCAACACAATAAATTCGTTTCAATAATTCATTTTAACGGGAATAAATTGGCGTTCTATCCTCATGGAAGTACGTTCGTTCCTCGCTACATCTTCTATGCAAGGTACTTTGACTAAATTGAAGTAAATGTGACCCATGATATTGGCCGTCGGATGGTGAGCAGCTTTTAAACAGTTGTACAGCGCGTCGTCGCAGTCGCAATGCGACCTGTAAAATGGAACGATAAAATTTGACATAGGATTATACTTATAAAGGATTAAACGAATTTTTATTTTTCATACTTAGTATATAAGGAATAGTTGGTGAGATTGTATCGCGTTTGCTGTGCGCGAACTTTAACAGGGCAGAGGTCATGATTTCGACAGCAACTGAAACGCGAAGAAAATTTAATTACTAGAGGAAGTGTAAGTTTGCAGTAGCTAAAAGACTGCCTCGATTAATCGACGCGTGCTGACCTATCGATGTCTGCTTCCTGACCTAAATCATGATAATTCTCGGCAATGTCCCCCGTGCCGCACCACTTTGTTCCTGCAACAATAACATGGTATTATTTGAGACTTTTATTTAGATAAGAATGTTGTTTGATTCTAAGAATATTCACCTGGCAGAATGCCCGAAAGCAGAGATAAGGAGCTGCCCACTACACGGGTACCTCTGCTCAAAGTGCCAGACATAGAAGTGGCCAAAGCATCGCGTTGCACTCTGTCCAACAGATCGCATTGCTGCATTAGCTTCGTTATTTCCCTGAAAGATACCAGCTGTGGAATCGTCGTAGACGACAGGTTTCTCAAAACTGCGTTGGCCTGGTCTGGCTCGCTGTAACAACATCGCCTCTTACTTTCTCTAACACTATCGTGTTAACCGAATATATTACATTTTTAGACGAACGAATTAGCATTCTTGAAATAAACAGCGAGCTCAAGCCATCAGGCTCGAATCTCAAGCTTTATATGGAAACTTCCAAGATTTGGGATTTTTACATTAAGGTTGATCTTTGGCTTTTGCATTGGTATTAGTTTCCCTTGGTAAAAGCGGTTCTTTAAGAGCAATCTGTAAAATTGTAAAATTCGTTTCGAGTCGAATAAAATCACTCACTAGACTTCGATTAGGTTGCAGTCGTGCAGTTCGTTGTTGGTACCGATTTCCACCACCGCGATCGTCTGATCGTAATAATAGACCGCCGTTATTTCACCCTTGTCGAGGGAATTGATCCTCGGCGTGACACCATTCAACCCTTTGAACGTGTTCTTGAAGAAAATCGGCTGCTGCACGCTGGTGGAGCTTATCGCTACGACCAAGAGTAAAGTCCAGCTCCAGCAGCACATGTCGATCTACCAACGTTACAATAGAGAACACGTTTCCCGTTAAGCATTCGCGTAATCGTATTGTTTGTATCGTCGAGGATTCTCGTGACACGGAATTTGTTAGATCATCATTGCCAAGGTTTCCAGGAATCAGGGCAGGGCAAATTCGTCGCATCGTATAAAATTTTGTTTGAAAATGAGAGTGAATACGTAAAAATATATATTTTTTAACCCTCTTTGGATTTGGATTTTCCATTTGGATTTTATGCATATCCAATTTTTTGCTTTTTTAATAAATCCTAATCTATAATAATGTCTAAAAAGATATTTTTAAAAGAAGATTTCTAAAAAATTTTTTATACGTTTGTAACCGTTAAAACTGTTAAAAATGGCAAAATACTATATTTCTTAGAAAGGGCCCTTATCCCTCTCCTACGTCGTTATCGATCGCGATAGTGTGGTTATAAGCTCGAATCGATCTCTGTCACCTTGTATTGCGCTCGAAGAATTTCTTCTGCTCCTCTGATTTATTCAGAAAACCATTAACGCCGCGAATGTGTCGCTAGAAAAACATGATCGCCTTCGAAACTTCTTTCCACGGTAACGTAGACATTTTCCTCCATAACTTCGATCGCTCGATCGTTCTGAAACAAGGGCGCGAACAGAAAGTAACGACGCGAGTTCAGAAATGGAAACGAAAAACCATTAGAAAATTCCGTGTACGCGAACTGTGTATCTACATATGACTGGGTTGAACCGAAACGTAATGTTTAACGATTAGCGATCATAATTAGAACGCAAGACTAAACTTGTCTAATTTGTTTTCCTATCGGTTCGTATTACCAACTGCCTACCTTACTCTTTTTCTTATAGATAAGCAACCATACATTCAAGTTGAAAGTTAGCTTAAACTAATACCACAGTGAATGTACGTTTAGCGAATAAAAATACTTTCGACCTTTAGCGTACATAGTATACATCGTGTCGCAAGGATATGTTTACATAGGAAGATCTGCGGAGTACTCTAGTATCGATAAACTAGGGGGCCCCAAAAATCAGCGTTTTTGCAAACTCGTAGCTTCCATTTGCCTCTAATATGCGACGAATAATTAGAATAAAATATGAATCGGTTTAAAAAACGGAATAACTAATGAAACTTGTCTTCTGTTACAAACAAAGGGTAAGTCATACCTGAAACCGGACTTGGCCATCCAAGGTTGTTCTCGACGGTTTGTTTGTTTATTTTCCCGAGGCGGCAACGGCAACCGAACGCACAAAACTGTCGAAACGTGTTTGGAAGCGTTAACGATAACCACGCAGCGAATATTTTCCTTAAGCGTCCATACGTGGTGTCCCTGTGAACGCTGCGGCTTGTGCATCTATAATGCACACCCGGCGTCTTGGGAACTTGATCGTTCGCGCACCTATCGAACCGAGACCGAGACCGCGTACGTAACTCGAGAGACCCCCAAAAGAGCGACTGGACTGAAACTGAAGTCTGAACTTGAATCACCGAAAAGCACCATGGCTCGTGTGGTCGAATGTGGCGGGAATGACGTTCGCTCCCCACCGTATCAATGCGTTTGAAACTTATCGAACGCTATACGACTTGGATGATACACCTGGTTCGCGAATCCCCACCGTTCGCTTTGACTTTATCACGACGTTACATGGTATTACTCTTGCGAAGATGAGTACAAGACTGATTGTGAGACACGACATCGGGGGGACCCACATTCAGGAGACTAGGACGAAGAAAGTGGGACGAAGCGTAGAGGATTGTGCGACTAGCGCGCGCATCGTTAACTCGTCCGGAATGCCTTTGTTTGTCTCGATGGTAACCGAGAGAAATTTCGACGGGTCTGAATTTCATCCTAACGCGAAGGTCGGTAACCTATGACTCGCGGAGTCGAACGAATATAATATTTTAACTTTCATCCAACGGATCTGTACGCCATCCTGTCGTTTAGCCATCCTTGCGGGTGAACAACCTGCCACCTGCACGAGGCGGCCCATCGTTTATAATATATTATATTCCAGACCAGAGCTTATAGGAGCTTACAGCTTATAGCTTATAAAATAGAAACTTTTAATAACTTTTAGTAACGAGTGTCGACGAAAATAGTCGAAGCACGACACAAGGAATAAGTATTGTATTATAAATAATAAGCTACTATATCTATGAAATTGTTTGGTAAACTGCTAAGAAGTAAATGTTTATAAATGATACGAGTTCGAATTAAAATATTTTCTATTGTATATATAGATAATAATTTATTACCCCGAATTTGTATCGTTTCAAAGATAAAGCAGGACCGAAATAAGTAAATTTCGACAACGATTCGCGCTCTCGAAAGTCTTCTTCGTTCGTTCTAGAATTTTTAACGTTGCAATTCGAAACTTTATCGCTCGACGATAGCGTGTACACGCTGAATAACTGTAACGCGAACAATTTTTACATAAGTAAGGTCGAAGTTCCGCGATAAAAGTTGACGTACGCGACGCAGGAACGGAATTTTCGTTCGTTTCAAGACTGACTGGACTTTAAAGGCTGCTGCTCGTGGGACGATGGACTCGGCTTCGAAGCAGCGTTCACCGGATACTGGTTTCCGATTCGAGTCGTACTCAATGTGATGCTAATAGGCGTTGCATTTGAAAGTTGCTGGCGAACTGGGCACTGACGATACCCTGGAATTGTAAATTCGTGAAAACTTACGACAAAACTAATTGCAATTAAAGTTTACAGGGTCATAGAGTCGCTCGAAGAATCGTAAACGTTGCCGAGAACGAAAACGTCTAGTCCAACCGTGGAAAAATTCTTTCGTATAACCGGGGAACAACCATAATCCCAGTTGCACGACGGAGGGCATTACCAGCGTGATGGGGGCCGAAACAGTGACAGCAAATGGGATTATTGCGAGGCCGGGGACAAAACTCGACGCTGTGCGGTTCTCCACAGCGAACGCAGCGTGGCAAGTGTCTGCAGTTGGCAGCCATGTGCCAGAAGCCCTGGCATCGGTAGCATTGGAGAACCCCGTCCCCTGTCTGAAGATTCGTCGACTCGAGGAGATTACCGACCATTCCTGGGCCAGCTTGCAGCGATCCACCGACGCTTCCGGTCGCTCCACGGCACCAGCGTTCCGGAATCACGCCAAATCGAGCCGCGCCGAAAAAGTCCAAGCCTTGACGTAACAGCAGCTCGTAATGTCCAGCGTCGAGTACCTACGAAGAATATTTAAACAAATGAAATTAAAATCACGCTCAAAGAAATGTTTTCGCCCGAAGACAAATGTTTTGCACCTGCGGTATAGATTACCTCTACACGGATGTATTGTCGCCAGCGTTCGACGCTTCCGGTCGCGATTCCCTGCTTCGACAACGCGGAGTTTATATCCTGCAACGGAATGGCCCAGGGTACGTCGCGCAAGAGAACAGCTTGCCTGTAGCGAGAGTCCTTCGCTGAGAATCGGGCCACCTGATGCAATGGGAATTACGCTGATCACTAATCAGCAGTTGGCAAAATTCTTATCTAGATCAAGAGTTTTGGTAACGAATAAAATAAAGATGTAAGCTTAGGGTTGTAGCCTAAGGAACGTAACCTAAAGGAAAATATGTTCCCCGACGTCTACGAATCAACAAACAGGTAGATTCAATCGTCGTGAAACACAGAATGGGGGGAAAAATTGGCGCGCTTATACGGAAGACGTTACACATCGAACATTCTCCGCGCGCCAAAAGATCCAGCGGAGCGTTGTGCAAGTTTGGTTATCTGTAGCTTTCATTTCCAGACTTCTTGCGTAAGAGAAAGCGACGTGGAAAACGTAGACGTTCGTTGCGCGAAACGCGATGCTGTATTTCATAATGTCCGTTATTTTCCTAGGTTATCCAAGATGCAAGAAAGTTACTCGATTTGGAAAGGGAAATGTAGTAGTGAAACTGATTCGGATCCGGTTCAAGGCTTCAAGGATGACGCGACGCGACAGCGTCCTCGCGCGCCGATTCGAATATTTTCCAGTTTATACCTCAGGCCAAATCCTGACCGAGTTTGTTTTACGGTTAAATCTGACAATAACGGTGACGCGAGAATCAACTTTATTCGCTTTAGTTTTTAATCGACTAATTTATCAACGTATAGAAATACTTGTACTGGTCCATCAAAAACTCGCGCCAAATCTCCCCGTTGTAGGAGCTTCTCGGCATCTGCTTCGCGCGCGAACGCTGCGATGAGACCGCAAGGTGTTTCAGACACGTGCCATGCTGCCAAAGGATCGGATGCACGGATCACTTCTTCTAGATTTGAGCGCACCAATTCGCCACCTGATGTAATTTATGTCTCTACTACAATATAGCAATTCAAGAACCAGGACTCTGCCCAAGATGTGAAAGGCACCGTCGTAAACAATTTCACGTTTAGAAAAGATACGGAAAAGTATTATATTAGCGCATAAGTCTGGTCTATGGATTCTCTAATGCAGTGGCTATCAATTTTTACACGTATAGATGTACTATGCGTGCCGGAATTTAGCTGTACAGGACCAACTTTTGCGTTTACAAATTATTTCGTCACGAGTTACATATTAATCGAATACGTCGCGCAACGCAAGAGTCGAAGAACGTTGCAAAAAAAAAGTAGCTCTTTCGGACACAAAGGAAGAAGAAAGTTTTCAGAACAGATCACCGAGGCAATAAACTCTGATTACGTCAGTCGCGGCCAATGGTGCAGCGCCTTACGTGACTTTGTCTCCTCTACCCGTCGCGTCGTATCGTATTTAAATAGGTCACGCGCTAGGTTCGTCCAAGTACTCGGAAAACAGCTCGGTTTTATTACAAATTCTGCTCCATTTGAATTTCAAGTACACAACTGGACGACTCTAGCGCATGAAAGGTGTGACTAGCATGGTATCGACTAGTATTCGTACATGAAGATAGACAAAATGTGTGTCGAAACAAATTATGAAAAACGTACAGCATCCAAATCTTTAGTCAACAAGTAACGAATCAATGGTCAGAAGTGAATTTTCCATTTGTTATGTTGTTCAAAAGTTTGTTTGTCCTGTCGAATATTACTGAAATAGAAGCAGAGAAGAAACAGAGAAAGCTATTTTCCTTCTTGTCTAACTTTGGGTTTGAGACTACATAATTCCATAGTCCCATCGAGGAGATGAAAGTCCGTAAGATTCGAGTACATATTATGCAGTTTGTGGCACGGTAGAGCTTATGCAATCAGAAGATTCGCTAAGTAAAGAAACAGGCAATTTGCCACCTTGCGTTTCTTGCACTTGGCCTTGCGGGCCTACGCCGACGGCACGCGAGATGTAGAGGGAGCACGTGAACTCTTCCTGACCGGAAACACGTGTTCCACTGTCGCAGACATCGTCCGACGTGTTTAGCGCCGCGATCACGGTCTGCATCGTCGCCTCGACCTTTTTATCCTCGTCAGGGGGTTCCTCCTCCATCCTGTGCACTTTGTGCACCATCCAACCAACCCCTGCAAGTCAAAGAAAAAGGTTACTTGTATGTCTTAAATATGCGATCTATACATTTCAGTGAACGACGAACGTTTCGTGAGAAAATACAGAATAGAACGTATGAAAGCGTCTCGATAGATGGGAGCTTCTCCACGAGCTAGAAATCTTGGGAAACCAGATATGTACTCTGCTAGTAACCGATTAACCAGTTTACTATCCAGATAATAGTTAGTAGTGTGTACTATTATAGCGATGATATTGTAGCAACGTGTATATGTATACAAATCCTAATTGATTAAACCAAGGCCCCCGTATTACCTAGGCACGGTCCTGGAACAAGGTGCTGGTGGTCGATAACGGAACAAAGATTTATAGTCGTGGTACGCGAGGTTGTAATTATTTGTAATTATCTGTTGACGCGTGAAACCGATACGAAAGTCACGGAAAGCTACGGGAAAGTTAGTCGTGGAATTCGACATATGTATTCTCTATGTTGACAATGAGACTAGCATGATGCTAGCGAAGCTCCGTTAAATTCGTAACGCGATCGGAACGCATGATTTGACATTCAAAACTTTCACAATCGATGAGGCACGCAGCGCACCAATTTCCTTTCACTCGCGCGTACGAATTACCGTTTTCCAGCCACTTTGTCACTTTGTCAGAAATTATGGCGACGCTAATCACCTTAGGCGTTTCCTTTGCTCGTCGTGTTTACAGAAAAAGAAGGCTCGGGTCGAAGAAGACATGGCCCAACGCTGGCGCGATTAATCGACCTCTTTCACGATCGCAACAATATCGGCTCTCTCTTTTTTTTTTCATCAGCCGTGCCGTATATCTAGCACCGCGTACTTGACACGGATGTTTAATCTAGGGTTATGCGATTCGATTCTCTCGATTTCAGCGTTAAAAAAGGAATTATTTCTTCGTTAATTTCAGACCTACGGATGGAAGAGAATTTACGACTAAACAAACGATTAATTAGCTATTTACATAAATACGAAGTTTGTCGCGTTTTCGTTCGTATTCGCGATCGCGACGAAATGATTTCGCAACAATTTAGAACGAATCGATATTTTCGTTTGATCCGAAATATTATCGCGAGCGAGACATGGAAGCTTCCGATTTAATTTTCAATGAAAATTTGTACGAGTTGTAGGGGGAATAAGTGAAAAAAATCAACGACAACGAGTAGAAGAACAAGAGCAGGAAAAAATTCGTGTTGTTATCTCGTGCGCTAGTCGCACGTTTGCTTTACCATTTTACCGTCTCTTCGTTCCCAAAAGTGGGGGTTGTCGCTGGTGGTTGGATGGCAGAGCATCGCAGCAGCATATGCGCATGAAGGAAGAGACGTGACAGCAATTGTTGCGGTTGTGTTTGCGCGTTCGTGATTATCGAAGGCCCCTAGGAAAATGGCCGAAGAAACCGAGCCATGGGTGTTTTCCCCGAAAACTCTCTGCGAACTGTGTTTGTCCACGATCGTCAACGTATGCAAGATAGACGAGTTCCTGAAATTGAAGTGTTTCTCCGATCTACCGAGGAACGTGACGTTCGATATTTATTACCAGGTAAACGTCAACGTAAACGTGTCTCCGCGTTGTAGCACTCGAGACTCGAGACGCACACAGTACCAGTGATTCGAACGTATTCATAGATATATCGTTTCGGTGATCCGAGCGGAAAAATTTTCTCGTTCGTTATCGCGATGCTTTCTACCGAGGAAAAATTCGTTTCTTTCGTCGATCTCATCTTCGACTGGGACATATTTATTGGGAAACAATGTTTCGTTTCGATCGACTCGTGCACGATAATCGTAACGAGAAACGATCATCGCGCGATAAACTGTCTATCGTCGTGACACTTGCGACCACTGTGCTTATCACATGTCCAATTCGAAGGGAAAAAGAAGGGTCAGACCTTTCGACAGTCGTCGAAAAAAAATCACGTAAACCTAAATCGAAAGACTCGTGTGTTATATGTAGGTTGGATCTTCGCGAAATAACGAGAGTATATATTTAGTATAATCGCAATCGCTTCGAACGACACGAGGTGAGGTGACAAAAGCTATGCGTGTCGTGCGTTTAACCTGTACTTCTACCTGTACTGTTCTATACATATATATATATATATATATATATATATATATATATATATATATATAGCTTATTCGTGAGGTAATAATTGTACGATTCGTTTACCGTGATTGACACTATGCTTGTGCAACGCTTCGTCGGTTTTGCGTGTGATGAATTTGTGTATCGTCAAAAATTCGAGAGGATATCGATTAAATAAGATTACCCTGAACGTAATATAGGTTAGGGCATATAGTTTTTCAAATGAACAATAACGGTGAACATGTTAATCACAATGTGTCTACAAAAAGGATTTGTTGTCAATTTTAAACAAAAAAACTCGAGAAAACTTGAATAATCTTACTTTCCTTTACTTTGCAGTTGTACAAAGGAAGGAGAATGTGTGTACTAGG
The DNA here is from genome assembly GCF_026225885.1 of Hylaeus anthracinus. Taxonomy (NCBI): domain Eukaryota; kingdom Metazoa; phylum Arthropoda; class Insecta; order Hymenoptera; family Colletidae; genus Hylaeus; species Hylaeus anthracinus. The sequence goes on along the minus strand of NW_026534333.1, from coordinate 395,768 downwards.
GATGCATCTCAGCAATCTGGAAACCTTCTCCAAGATGTTGACGGTTACCGGTCGTCGCGTAGATTTATTAGAGTGTTTCCAGGTAAGAAAATGCAAATAGTCTCTTCCTTATTCTATTTTTAACTTTTTCTATACCAGCAAAAAAATCCTACAATTCAATTTGCATTACTTTTGCAGGGTCTTATGGATCATAGAATACGAATCGGAGAAGAATTAGTGATCAAGTATTGTTTGTGCTGTGCACGCCTTAGCGAAAATCCAGCTGCTCGAAAGAAAATGATAAATCTTGGTTTAAGACTCGGTGGATTTTTGAGCGATTGCGGTTGGTATGTAGAAAGCAAACGGGTGTTGCTGGAATGTCGACAATTATGTCTCGAAAATAATACCACACCTGAAAATTGGTGTCAAACGTTAGAGTGTTGTCGTAGGTAAGCAAAATTTTGTATCGTAAGTTGGAATTTGTTTATTAAGAGAGCAGTCTGTTGATTCCAGATTAGAAAATCGATGGTTTTTTTGCACTTTTTTAGAGACGTGAGTCTTACGAAAATTGTCGCAAGAAGAACATGGCAAAATTCGAAAAATTGATAATTTTAAATTGTGTTACCGAACTTAACACAATTTGAATAAAACATATTTTATTAAACTGCCTTAAAAGAACTATAGGTATAATAATTTTAATTTCAATACAGGTATTAATTAAAAAAACAAAAATTATAAAGGAACCACAATTTTTAGCCAAAAATACCAGGCTGCTCTCTTAATGTGCGTATTTTAATTCACGATAATTCTTCAAATGTATAGATTGTTACACGCGGAAGCGGAATACTGTGCGTTCGAATATGCAACGGAAACGCAACTGCTCGCTTTAGAAATGGTAAAACGACTGAAAGAAGCAGAATTGGACGAATGCAACTATGCCGCTTTATACGTTGAATTCAGCATGGTTCACAGTAAGAAAAATGAATACGATCAGGCTTACAGGTACTACTCGCGCTTTACTTTTATTCTCGTAAAGCCTAATCGATTGTACGTATATCGCTTTCTAGGTGGAGTATAGAAGCATTAAAACAGTTAAAACCCACGCTGCCTGCGCGTGTTATTATCGACGTTTTAAGACAAGCGGCAAAATCGTGTGTATTGAAACGTGAATTCCAGAAAGCTGGTCTGTTGATCAGGCAAGCTTTGTATCTTGCTAGACAAGTATTCGATAGGGGTCATCCAGTGTACAGCAACGTTCTTATAGATTATGGATATTATTTGTTAAATTTTGATCGCACCGGCGATAGTATAACCGTTTACGAGGTTAGAACATCAAATAATTTATTACAAATATTTATTATTTCCGTTCTTATCGCCTACTTACATTTCGACCTTCCTTTCTCACAGAAAGCACTACATATTAGGGAAACGATATTCGGTAGAACGAATTTACATATTGCATTGGCTCACGAAGATTTAGGTTATGCTCTCTACGTGCACGAATATAGCTCTGGTAAATTTGACCTAGCAAGGTAGGTGACTCTATAAGCCGGTGCACTCTTAAAGTTTGGAAATGTCATACAGTTTTATTCTACATTGTATGAACAGTTACCATGCTGGGAAAGCAATAGACATAATGGAAAAGCTTTTACATGGAGATCATTTGTTGTTAGCAAGCGCAAGAAGAGTGCAAGCATTAATTTTTGAAGAAGTAGCATTAGACAGCGAGACGGCACCATTAGTAGAACAACATCTATTATTCAAGGCTGAATGCCTTCACATGTCTGCTTTGGAGTTGGCGAGAAAAGCATTTGGCGAAAAAAATGTGCAAACCGCAAAACACTACGGAAATTTGGGACGTCTGTATCAAAGTATGAAGAAATTTGAGGTACGTACGTATCTATTGAAAATGCATAAAGATTAGCTGGAGAATTAAAGGAATATTCCTATATTTTTTTATAATTTATATTAGGCGGCCGAAGAAATGCACGTTAGAGCTATACAAATTAAAGAAGAAATTTTAGGACCCGATGACCACGAAGTGGGCTTAAGCGTAGGTCATTTAGCTTCGTTATATAATTATCATATGAATCGATATAGAGATGCCGAGAAGCTCTATTATCGTAGCATCGCGATTGGTAAGTATCCAATGTCCGCGTTATTTTACTTTGTCAACAAACGCATAATATTTCTGGTATTAGGTCTAAAATTATTCGGTCGAAGCTACACTAGTTTGGAGTACGATTATCGAGGGCTTTTACACGTTTACACAAAACTGGATGAACATGGCAAAGTAGCGGAATACGAATATGCTTTGAACAATTGGAAAGTACTAAGACTCAACATTCAATCCGAAGACCCGCCGATCGATCTTGAGAAACGACCACAGCCAATCGGAGATGTAATCGATACTTTCTTTTCTATGTAATGTATATTTGTAAAAACTTACCGTCGAATGTTGATATTCATTGATTCTTGTCGCTCGATTCATACCGATTCTGATTTTGTTGGTGTAACTCCAGCCAAAGTATAAACGAAATCACGAATTACTTTATACGACTAGGCATTTCGTAAATCATATATTTTTTCGACTGTACTATTACTACGATTACAAATATTGCCAATACGTCACAAATGAATTTCAGACTTATATCCTTAATCGCATGAAATTCTTCATGTTTGTACTTTCTATTTCACTGTTTTTGTACATGTTAATTATTTTTACAATTAGTTTTAGATGCGAATCAACTAAATTTAGACCCGAATGTTTTTCTGTTGCAATCGATTATCAACAGCATTTACAACACGTACATGAAACGGACACGTTTGTAATTAATGTATGATATAAGATTTATTGATGTACGATGTAAGATTTCTAACTTACGGTAATTTAGAAACCCCGAAGGAACGATTTTTTTAATTGTAATATATTCACGTATGTGTAATTTTACATACGGCGCATGTACACATCGTTTTTATGTATTATTTCCCAATTGATCGAAGATATCAAAAGACAAAAAATTATTCGCGTTCGTAATCCGGAGCTTCGAAAAATTGTCTAAACATATCGTTTTGTTAGATAGCTGTGCTAAATCAATTACATTTATTATACTTCATTCGCAAACCTTGTGAAATCAAGAATGTGATATGTAATATTATTTTTTGTTGAACTTTTTGTTCCTATATAAACATTGTAATAAACACCGAGTCTAGAACAATTTATTGTCTTTGAGAATATTAAATTAGAAGAGTTATACGATGCGATAGGAGTATGTAAAGATTTCTGCTGCTTTGAAAATAAATAAAGAAACAGGACAGTTTCTTTTTTGAAATATTTTGCTATTGACGCGAAAAGAACAAGACATTAGATAAATATTCATAAACTTTTTAGATAACTCACATACATTCAAAAGCTTTAATCTTTTAAATTACAATAAACATTAAGTAGTACATAATTCGTATTTACACGATATTTATCTTATCACTCGAGTTGTCAGGTAATAGGAATTTTATCTAGCCCCCTCCCACACTAGCAGCATCTCTAAATCTTTCTGAAAACAATCGCAAAATGATTTTTCGATTATTTCGATCGCATCGTCGAGTTCGTTCTATGAATATTCATTAGCAATTACCAAATTGATATTGCACATCTTGCTGGACTGATTTTGCGTTAGAATATTTAATCAGGTGTGTGTGGTGGTTCTTGGCTAAAATACGGTGCGGTATCTTGCACCAACAAGGTATGGCAAACATCACAGACTCTGGATGGTCTTTGTTTCGGTCCACTTTTCACGACGTGCGAAAGACAGGACTGACAAAATATATGGCCACAATGACGGCAATGCACCTGTTTAAATACACATCGATCATCACCGACTCCTACAAACGATAAAAACCCGTTTTATTTCGTTACCTTTTTCTTTGTAACAGTGAAAGAAGTATGACAACTAGGGCATTCTTCTACATCCTCTTCGTGTTGCCATCTTACTTCGCTACCGGCTTGTCTAATTCTTTCTAATTGTACCTATCGCCAATAGTAAAGTTCAAGTTAACATTGGATTAGAACCTACCGATGTATTACATTGTCCAACCAATAAAAATCATAAATACTCGCTAAAAAGTTATTGAATAGAGCAATGTTGCTTTTGAATTCGTGTTGGACAATGTTATCTTTCTTATTCTTTCATACCTGTAACGATTGCGACAATCTAACGAAGTCTTTTTGAACCGCTTCGCTGGTATCTAGCTCTTGCTGAAGACTGGTAACTCTTTGCCGTAATTCGGCTACTTTTAATTCAGCTTCTCTATTTTCTTTCAAAACTATGTCCAATTGTTTTTCTAAACGTTCGAGTTTTTCCTCTCTTTCGGCGAGCGATCGATGATCCCTCACGTATTTATCTAATTGTGTTCTACAAATGATCATTATTAAAATTGTCTCGTTTTATGTTCCGTAAATCGATGTTCTACCATAGTAAAACACTGATTACCTTAACCCGCTAATTTCATTTTTCAATGCCAATACTTCTTGTTCCTTCACTGTGCTTTCCTGTTCCATTTGTTCCTGGAGCAAGGTCACTTCGTACCGTAACGTTTCCTCCTTCTCTTGTGCAACTTCTTGAGCAACTTTAGCGGTGATCAAATCCTCGCGCATTTTTAAAAGACTAACGTGCAACTCCTCGACATTATTCGGCATATTGATGCTCTCACTCTGCAATTGCTGGGAATGCTTGCTATGCTTGCCAACGAGGTTCTCATTTTCCTTTTGCAGTCTGCAAAGATTCAACTAGATTTTCAATAAAATTTTGCCAAGAATGCCTCGGTAAAATATGTTTTACTTCATCTACATTTAAAACTCGTAAGTGAGAATGAAATAAAAATTCGAATATCATTAGAAATTTTCTTACGCGACAAGGTGTCTTTGTACTTCTTCCCGGCCACGCGTCAGTTTGACGAGTTCGTCTCTGATGTTTCTCTGAACGTGTTCAAACGTTTTTTTCAGATCTGTCAGAGTCTGTTGCATCGTTTGCGAGGTGGCAGTGAGCTCCGCTACTTTGATTTTATGCTCCTCTTTCTTTTCGTTCCATTTCTCTTCCATTTCTTTACGAAACTCCACCTCCTTGGTTAGTTCATCTTTTTGCGCTTGCAACATACGTTCCGAATCTAGCAGTTGTTTCTCCATATCTTTAGCGTTCGCTTGCATCTTAACTAATTGTGCTTCGTAATTCGCGCACATGTCACACGCTGGTTCGAAGGAACCGGATTCTCGTTGCCTTCTCTGTGACTGTGCTTCTTTACACTTTTGCAACTCGTCGTCCGTGGCTCTCAATTTCTCTTTTAAGGCTTTAATTTCTTCTTCGAGCGGCACTACCAACGAACGCAATACTTCCGCATCCTCCTGTGCCTATAAAGCAATACTTTCTAATATTTGCACACCTATTCGAAATCGATAAAAAGAAAAAAAGAAAAAAAAACAAGCAATAAAATAAACACCTCTGAATGATGTTCGAAATGATTCGTGAACAATTTCTGAAATGCGGTGCCTCTTTACAAACTCATTGCAGAAAAGTTCAAAAATCATGGATTTTTAAGTTTACGTACATATCTTTTTACCTTCCTCATACTTTCTTCGAGATTGTCAGGACCTAAAGACAAAGCATCTGCACCTATTTGCTTAACTACTTTTCGAGCTATCGTTTTCGTTACTGTGGACAGCGATATCTGAGGGCTATCTATGGGAGGGTCGCGAGGTAGCTGTGACTTTAATAACGCGTTTTCTTCTTGCAACTTGGAAAGAGTTGTCTTTAACGTTGAAATATCGGCGTCTAATCGTTTGCGCGAACACGAAGATTCCTCCACCGTTTCGTGTATAACCCGTTGCAAAGAAGCTATCTCCTCTTGAGCTTTTCTTTTCTCTATAAGAATATCATTCTGAATTTTAAGATCGGCAACAACCAGCTGACTTTTGGCTTCGTCCAATTCGTTTTTCAGTCTTGTGTTTTCTTCTTGCAGACACGTGTTATCCTGCAATCTTCTGTTCAATTCTTCTGCAAAGAAACTTTGTATGTCACAGAATGCTCGTACAACGATACTTTAGACTCCCGTTTTGTGTCTTTGCTATATTTATCCGTAATGATCGAGGTTTACCTTCTTTTTGAAGGTACAACTCCTTCAACTTGGCTCTCTGAATGTTAAATTCCTCTCGCATCTTCACGTTCTCTGATTCCAGTTTAGTTACTTTCTCCTGTAGGTCCTCTGAATCGTAACGAACACTCTGGTTAGTAAAATTGTTGAAACACAAAAAATTGTTGAATATGATAATAATTTCGTGCCGCGAGATGCGATTTTTCGAGAGAATCTCTCGAAAAGTGTTAGAGATAAACGTGACATTGACGATGACACAGAGAGTAAATTTTGCGAAAGCGTAAAATTTGGAGCGTGCTTTGGAACGTACCACTTCCGTTCATGTTGATCGTGTTATCCTGCGTGGTGTGGTTCTCCATTGTTCAACGAATTAGAGCAGCTAAACGGAATTTTTTCGAGGTGGGTCACTGCTTTTCGTGCAAGGTAGAAATATGTATTCTGAAACTCTCCTCGGCCGAATCTTTCGGTGACATTATGTCACGAGTGCCACTTTCAGATTTCACTGACAGTCATTACACGGACGACACTGCATAGCGGTAACGATCGCGCGTATCCATGCAGAACGATGTCACGTTCAATGAAACAGAAAATGAACCTCAACAATTTAGCGGTCCGTCAGCGGTGTATTATCAGCACTAGCACTTCCTCGTTAATCGGTATCGATATTTTGAACGGTGCATATTCGATAATCGACTCGTCGCTGCGATCGACTACGACGACATAACTCGTTCGTTTCACGACCAATTTAAAACGCACCCAACACCGCCGATGAATAATGCACACCGTAATTTATCGTGAATCGATAACATTTTTCATCAGTATTTCCACTCACGTAACGCACAATTCGAACTCATGTGTATCGAGTTTACCAAAACTCTGATCGACTTAAATAATACAAGATCGGGTTGTGTATCCGTCATTATATAAACTGTATGTAATCTAATGACGTACTCACACCAAATATTCGATAAATACGTGTTTATCTATCTATGTATTTCCAGCTAGTATACAAATATTTTATAAACCACCTTACTCGTTGTTAACTGTCTACATATATCTACACATGTATACTTCTTAAGCACCGTGCTACTACCTATAAACTTGAACTTAACTCCGTATTTATTCTTTGCTGATTAGATACCGAATGTGCGTGTTGATATTCGATCATCACAAAATGGAATACTTATATCCGATATATTTGTTGTAGTTTAACAACAATATCATTCGAACGTGCCTATAGCTGTATGACTACACTTAAATTTGAGCGGGAAAAATGCTGATAAGAGTTCGCGGTTTTTTTTACCCTCAACGAATAAGCGTGTCGAAAACATCGAAATGAATTTCCCAGCGTTATCTGCCCCTTCTTCCTTATGAATCAAACGTATGCACAATTGTAACAGTTAAAACAAAAAAGATAATACAAGACGATAAATTTCATAATTGTACTGGGACAGACAGAAAGGGAAGATGAAATATCGATTGACAATTTTTACGGTGTAAACAATGAATTCACGCAACGCTTCGCAAATAACCATTGTAACCGCGAAACTGTTCTGTTAGCGATTCATAATTCTATAATCGAGTAAGAAGAAACTGTTAATATATGCGTATGGAGAAAAGAGAGGGAGAAACGTTAGCCTTGAAGTAGCTTTCGATTCTGGATTGGATTGAGTAGAGTTGTGGTAGTTGTCCCGAGTTGCCTGTTGCAATCGGCGCATCCACGACTAAATACGCTGTCTCGGTGTCTGTTAGTTGTTGCGGCAAGGTTGTCGTTACTAATGGACATTTAACTTCGAATATCGATCAAAATTGATGATCCCTTGTGAATCTACAGGGGAGCATCGAAACTTGATCGTTTTTCATTCGTTATGTCGTGGTGTTGTCTAAATGTTGTGAACTGTTGAATTTCGAAAAGGTACGAACGTCGCCATTCTGTTTCTGTCAATTGACGCAGTTAACCGTCTAATAAATCGCGTCGGATGTTTATTCTTTTGCTTTTTACGAGTCGTCATCGCGTAACAACGTATTATTTCCCGTTGCGTCGATGCATTCTGCGCTTCGAAGCAATCGTTTAAATGTAAACCTTCATTCGGTTGTAATCCTAATTTTCCAATGACAAATCTAATGTTTCAAACTTTTTAAAAAGCTCCATTCTTAATAGAATAACACACATGTAATAACTGTAATATTCTAGAACTAATACCGTCAAACTGCATCATGAGCGGAATATGGAGAGAACATTTATTGGAAGCTACCAGTCCGGCTATTATGGAAAGTCTGGAGAGTATGTGCATTTGTAACATGGCGATACATCATTCCAACTGTGAACCGGATTCTGTAAATGGAATTCCTGAAAATGGTCTACGAGCAAAATGTTGCTGCAGCCGATCTAAGAGTTTTTTATTGATAGATGGACGAGAAAATCTTAAAGTTTCCAGCGCCGAACAATTTGTAGAGAAATTGAATTGTAAAGAAAAAGATGTCAAAGTTAAGGTGGTATCCGTTTTTGGGAATACAGGCGATGGCAAGAGTCATACGTTGAATCAGACGTTCTTCAAAGGAGAGGAAGTATTCAAAACTTCAAACGAGCAAAACTCTTGTACGTTAGGCGTGTGGGCAGCGTTCGATCCGGTTTTTAATGTGATTTGTTTGGATACAGAAGGTTTATTAGGTATTACAAACATTTGTTCCATACAAATAGTCGTTGGCTAAGAGCTCGTTTTATGCATAACCCATTTCATTGTTTTTTTTTAGGTGTTACTACTCACGAAAAAGAACAAACAAGGTTGTTGCTCAAAGTCCTCGCCGTATCTGATCTCGTAGTATATAGGACGCAATCTGAAAGACTGAACAGGGATTTGTTCACGTTTCTGGGTACAGCTTCGCGTGCGTATAGTCACCATTTTCAAGACGCGTTGCAAGCAGTGGGACAGAAGGAAGGCGTTCCAAATTCCTCAAACGCATTGGGACCAAGCATTATAATATTACACGAAACTAAATACACCAAGCCTTTGAACAATAGTACATATTGCCACATTCTCAGATTGACAGTAATTTCAAACTAAGAGGTTTTTTATAAATTGAACCGTTAGCTCTACGATAAACATACTATCTTTTGTCTGTCACAGATGGTATGGAAAATGCCGAAGACATTCTTCGTACCCAATTCACTTGGATGAAACTCAAAACGGAAGCGTTTAGTTCGATAAAATATATCGGCCTGCAGACAGCAAATTTCGCTACTGATTACGAACCCTTGCAGACTGCCATTAAAAAAGAAATAAATAATACATCCGTACGATCTGCCAGGCAGCCGCATTTAATTTATAATATATTGAAAATTCTAAACGACAAGTTCTCTGGGAAGATTGAACATTTTTCCAACGCTTTATTCCCCGATCAGTATTTTACGTGTCCCGTTAAATGTCTTAGTTGTGGATGTAGATGCAGCAATAGCATGGGACACCTTCGCGAGGGAAAACCTCACAGCTGCAATACAAGGTGAGCCTTGATTAGACAAATGTTTGCGATACAACGTTGAATAACGTTTAAAAATTATTTCACTGAATGATATTTTAATAGGTGCCGTTATCAACATCAGTATGAAAATCTAGTATATATATGTAAAACGTGTTACAGTAACGGAAACGAAGTACAAGTTATAAAAAAAATTCAACCAGAGAATGATAGTAGTTGGTATGGATTAGTTAAGTATGCATGGTCCAGAGATGTGATAGAATGTCCACATTGTGGAGAGATATATAGAAGTCGTCAGTATTGGTACGGTAATCAAAATCCAGAAGACTTTGCCGTTCGCACAGAAATTACACACGTATGGAACATGGTATGCTAGTAGCACGTTACTTCCGATTTCTTTTTCTTAACCAAAATAAAATTTAACGGCCTGTATTGTTTGTTCAAGGCGAATAATTCGGCGGTAACGTCACAAAATACAGCGCAAAAGGTAATCGATAGTGTGTCGTATATCACCGAAGCTGTAACTAATGTTTCCTTGCAACCGACGAAGGTGCTCTCGGCATGGGTCGCCGATCAGGTAGCACCATCTTATTGGCGACCCAACAATGAAATAAAGCACTGCCACAAATGTAAAATTCTGTTCGGAACAACGGATACGAAACATCATTGTCGCGCATGCGGCGAAGGCTTTTGCTCGCAATGTTCGTCTAAGAAGAAGTCCGTTCCATCGAGGAACTGGCACACACCTGTACGAGTCTGTGATGCGTGTTACAGCAAAGATTCGAATTCCAACGACGAAGCTACCGAGTATACCGAGGACGTAAACGCCAGAAAAGTATCAGAACAAGTAGTATCTACTTTGAGCGCGGTTGGCACAGTTCTGAATTACTCGAAATGTAAGAATTTCAATTATTATCCGTAATCTACTCTATTCCTTGGTCGCTTAACACTATTTTTGTAATTTATTCAGCATTAATCAAGGATACGGTTCGACCTTCCTACTGGGTCCCCGATTCGGAGGCGGTTAGCTGTTGCATATGCGACAAACAATTTTCCATTGTACTTCCCCTACATCACTGCAGAGATTGTGGTCGCGGCGTATGTCAAAATTGTTCGAAACATCGTCAGGCTGTTCCGCACAGGGGATGGGAATACCCTGTTCGAATTTGCGACTCGTGCAGAAAAATCAATTGAGGGAAGGAGGACGATATACGACGATAAATTTGGCGTTGCAAAATCGATCGAAGTAATAATTTTATTTTTCTCTTTCAAATGTTGTTTAAGTTAACAACTCGTTCATATTACTATCCGACGAAATCTCTGTACATGTTCGGTACGATTTTTATTACATCCGCAACGTGTTTCGCGATCGAACGAACCAAAAATTAATAGTTTAATACATTACTGTAAAAAATTGTCCTATGGATTGTGCCATACCAATGTAATTTACCTTTTCTGCGAAAACTGCATTAAGAAGAAAAAAAGAATGAAACACTCGTCGTTAAGATTACAATACCATACAGTATAAAGTACACGGTACGGTACAGTATATGCGTATAGTAACGGTATATTATGGAATCGTGAAGAATTGTGCGATATGTTCTTCTTGACGAAGTGGGATGTGAAACTGTCGTATGTAACGCAGTTTATTGGGCTGTGATAGTCTTTAGATTCCACGAAGAAAGCATTTGCTGATTCCTCTATTATAATTTCCAGTACGTATTACGATTTTATGTAAGTTAAAGAAAACAATTATTATACTTTCCAGTAAATGCTGTAAGTAAGTTATTTTGGTTTAAAATAACAAAATAAAGTATTAATACTTGAAGGAAACGGCTTTCTAGTTCAAATAATAATCCTGATTCAATAGCATCACCTAAGGCAAGGATTATTCAAAATAAATTCTGTTTTGCGTAATAAGTTAAACTTTTGTTATAGAGAGGTAAGACTTTTCTAACAGAACTCCTGTCTTGCACCTTATCGACCGTTCATGGAACAGTCTCTGATTATCGAGTTAGTAAATGATAAAATTGAAAATCTAGCGGAGACAAATCGAAAGGTTTCGAGGAAATTCATGTTTTCCCGGCAAAGATACGATACATCGATGTTCGCGATGCGATACAAGATGTTTCGACGACCACGTGATGACGTCAAAACATGGCGTCTCAATCAGCTGGGTGTTGTGTAGAGTGTGCTTGAGATGCCCGTCTTTAGAAAACCAACGAAGACTGCCGTCTGTCTACTCGAATACGTGAGTTTTTTTCAAAAAGCTTCGCACCGCTTCGTTTCTCGCGTCTGCTCGCAGGTGACAGGATTTAAACGTGCAACAATAGACAAACGCCAGACTAAAAACCAAAAAGACGCAAAACGCCGTTTCATTTGTTAAACATTCCGAGATGTGCGGGGCTTTCGTCGAAAAAATTTCCGGAAAATAGTGAAAATCTTCGATACGTGTCGTGAATTGGATTATTCGTTCGCGACATCGCGAGCAAGAGATTTCGTTTTTCCGATTTTTCACGCTCGAAACGTAAAAATACATAAAAAATATGGTTGATTCAGGAGGTTTTTCTTTATACGGTCGTGTCTTGCTTCAACAAATTCGTGTGCGAGAATATATTATTCGTGATCTTCGGACGATACGAAAAAGAAATTCTTTTCGAACACGATGTTGATATTGTGCGTGTAAGCGATGCCGTGGCCATTTTCATGTTTGCTCCAGTTTCGTAATCATTATCAACTCCATATTTGAATTCAACAAGTATCGCAGTGGCATGTTTCGCTCGTTCTCGAATTTTTCCGTGTCGCTTCACGTGGCATCCCTGATACGATTTTCGTTCGTTTCCTTCGCATCTTCCATCCAAGAAAATCGCGACTAATGTCTCGATACAGAATTAACGAGATTCACAAAATCGTATGTTCGCGAAAAAATTTGTTTTGTCACGGTTTCCACGCGTCGATTTCTGTTCCAACTGTTTTTACCGATCACGGACACGCGAATGTTCGAATACCGCCCTTAAAACATTCGTGTCGCGTTATGCTAATAACAAGGACGGAGGAAACATGTTGCGAAAACAGACTGCACCGAGTGGACGCCATTTTTTCGAAAACGATTTAAATGTAAAATATCGCTGGGAAAATTTATTTAAAATGGGCCACGCACCGAGTACCTGCGACACAGTCGAGCAAACCGACGGATATCGTAGAATATATCGAGGTACACATCGATTCCCTTCAAGTTTATTTTCAGATCCCAATGTGTTCCTGATAGCACGGCCATTTTGTCGCTTATTAGTGGATAAACAAATGACGATGTTGGTAGTTGGGTTCGAGGCTACAGCGCGTCATATGCGCGGAAATTCAATTTCACTGGCTACGCGTTCCTTCCATAATTATAGTATTTCTATATGATGCCAAAAATAGGAAACTCGCAAACAATATTTAGAATTATTGTTTTCTCTTCCCTTTTTTTGTCTATCATTATCTTTTCCATTCAACGTAATCCTTTTGCGCACCATTGTAAAGTAGGTACACGTCGACGATACTTTTCGACAGAGTTATTTCTAAAACTCGACAGTACCAAACATTTTATTCCCCAATAAAAGCCTCTAATTGCAATGCTTTAAATCTGTGTTTCTCAAATTTCATCTTCCCAACAACACCTCTTTCTCAAAGAGAATTTCTTTAATTTGTTAACCCTTTGGAGTTGAATTAAATTATTACTATTTATTTAAGATATTTTAAACCTGCTTTTCTGTCACGAAAACGTCGTCGATACGGTCGGCCCCCGTATACGCGTTATAGGAAATCGTGTTATGTAAGAATTTTCCTCGTACAACGCGAATAAATTATATAGCGTGTTGTATGAAAATCGCGTTATATGAAAAAGGTGGTCGCGATATGGTCAGCGTGTTGTAGGAACTCGTGTTTTACGGGAATTTACCGTAACTCGATTCTTAAATCAAGCAAAGTCGGTGCGTTCGAGAAACTAGGTGTAACCACGTTGCTAGGATTACGAGGAAGCTGTTGCTTGGCAACATCATTCTGCGTCCTATGCGTCGTTGCCGGTCGAATCATCGACGCTTATCTCTATATCTCATTTCGACGATCGAACGTTTTTTTCTCTTTGATAATACATTTTCTTTCCTTTCCTTTTCTTTTTTCTAAATTTACTTTTTAGATAAAATGTAGGGGGTGAGTGTAGACAAAAGAGACAAAGTGACTTTAAGTGATCATAACTGTTTCACTGTAACGTTAAAAAAGTTGCGTTGTCGCGCGATAATAAAAATTGCCTGAAACTGGTAGTTAACGTAAATATTGGCTGACCGTAGTGCCAGTGAACACAAGATGCATTATATATTACGTTATGTAACCGCGTAACATATTTTTTTTTATCTATGAATTGCCTTTCAGACACGATCTAACCGAATGTCACTTTATTTTACAGTGACGAAAAAGTTACTCGACGCAATATGCCACCAGATAGACCAGATGCTTCCGGCGTAGAAACAGAAATAGGACTGAATAGTACGCAAGTCTTCAGTTTTGGAGAAACTGTATACACAATGAAAGAAAAAGAAAACACCAGTGCTTTTGTCGAGACCAATTCGACCGATGAACTTCATGGGGAAATTTCAATGTCTGAAAAGTCCATGGAAAAGAATAGCCAGTTAGATGACGATTTGACTTCTTTGAGTTGGCTTCATCAACAAAATCTGTTGAAGGGTTTGGATATCTCGAATCCCTCCAAAGATATAAAAAACGAGAATGTATTGAATAACAACATTTGCGACGACATGGCAGAGTTTTCTGAAAACACCAATTCCATTTCAAGTTTAGATGATGGCTATTGCCCAGGTAATTATTGTTTGCTGCTGTATTATATTGTTCCTTGTTATACTACTAATTAAATATCGTTTTCTTTCTTTCTCGTGATCGGAACAGATAATAATGGGAAAGTAAATAATTCGACATCGCATGAAAATAGTCAGAGTTATCAGCACACGAATAAAAATGGTCAAAAGACAATGCAAATCTTTCAGGAGTCGGTAAAAAATCACTACAATTCTTCACAAAATAATCAAACCAAGATTTCTCTGAGCAACAATAATCTGCCGGTGTCGAACCGCAACAAACACCCTACTCATATACCATATGATCCTCATTTACACAGGAACAGTAAACCACCGTATTCATTTTCTTGTTTAATTTTCATGGCTATCGAAGATAGTCCTGTAAAAGCTTTACCGGTCAAGGAGGTGTATGCCTGGATTTTGGATCACTTTCCGTATTTTAGGAATGCTCCTACCGGATGGAAGAATTCTGTTAGACATAATCTAAGCTTGAACAAGTGCTTCCGTAAAGTAGAGAAAGCTCCGGTGAGTATATCGCATCGCTAACGATTAATTACTTTTATCGTGCAGTCTGCGTTTTCCAGTTTTCAATTGAAAATATGACTCTTGTTTTAGATCGTATTTTAACTTAAAAAGCTGAAACAGCATTTTCGTAAATTAAATGCGAGCGCATGTTTTTACAATAACATATATTTATATTCGCCGTTTGAATTCGTAAGGGAAGAATGTCGACAGAAACTGCTTCTTTTCAGAATCTGGGCAAAGGTTCGTTATGGATGGTAGATGCTCAATATCGTCCAAATTTAATACAAGCATTGTCACGTGCTCCCTTTCCTCCTCCCACTGCTCAAACTTTGTCTTCCCCAGAAAAACCGCAGAGAAAGAATACAAACACACGCCTTCCAGATCCTATTCTCTTCCCATACCTCTCCAAAAGACTGGCATCGAGCAACATTACCGATAACACGGAAACAGAAGTAGACAGCGATGTAGACGCAGCTGCCGCGGCTATGCTTTCTTTCAAACACGGTCCTATCATTTTAAATCATAATAAAGGTAGCGTATCACTTCCACAAGTTGCTATTTAATTCTTTACACTTTTATTCAAAACTTTTAACTAAATATGAATATATTTATAATACTGCTTCAAATTTTGTCACAGATCGTAAACGAAAATTAGCTGAATCTGAAAAGTTGGTTCCAATAATCACTAGAAGCTCTAGCGAAGACCATACGTATAGCTGTATTACCTCAGTCAAACAAGAGAGGTATGAGTATCATTGGGAATTATGCGTTGTAATTGTAACTACGTGCGAATTTAATCATCCAAGTACAGCTTGAAATTTTTTTTTAGCAAATATCCGAGCGAAGAAACGAATCCCGACTTCGACGAACAACGGAAGATAGCAGAGGGTGCGGACGCGCTTCTGAATTTAGCGGGTGTTACCACGGCGCTTAGTCACAGTAGAACTTCACACGTACAAGGTATTAATCCACCGTCAAAGTCCGAAAGCATGTCGAAACCGAAGAAGCGTTCGGCACCGAATGATTATTCGAATCTACCTGAGAAAAGACGTAAACATTGGCCAAAGTGGAGCGAAGAGAAGCGATATTTAAAGCAAATTGTATAAAACTTTCTGTTTCGTGTATGCGTTGAAGCATATCTCTCACATTTGTCTTTTTTTTTCGTGTTATGCGCGAACAAAAAAAAAGAAACAATTCGAAATTATATTTTCAATATCGATTATTGAAACGGAACGGGGATGCGCAACTTAATCTTACATCGCTGACAATGAATTTATCGTCTTTCGAATACGACTAATATTAGCGAAGATTTGCATCGAAGTTATATTGCCATTTTTAGGCGTGTAAGAAGAAAGAGTGAGAAAAGCAGAGAAACGCTCTGTCGGCGGGTGCATTTCTATTTAAAGTAAAAACAAAACGACGGGAAAGAGGGAGAAAGAGAGAAACGGGGGGTGGGGGAATTGGCGATCGCTCAGGGTTTAGAACTCGCTATATGCCAAAATAAATTCAGTAGCACTAAGCAACAAGCAATAAATAGAAGGGTAGTGTTTAAAAAGTTACTTTCTCGACATGTTTACTAAGACATGATACAACTAAGCGGTTCATGGAATGTCAATGAAGGAAAACCTATCGCGTACTAAATAACGATAAACTTTTTAGACCTGTTGTGACGATTATACATATTAATTCATAGAGAGTTTAATTAATGATAATAGAGTTCTATATATTAGGTTTTTGTAGATATGTATAGAGATATAATTGATATCTATTCGATAGAGAAATTGATAATATATTTAAAAAAAAAAGATTATATATATATATATATATACACATGTACATGTTATATATATGTACACGCGCGCGCGCGCGCACGCACGCACGCACATACACACACACACACACACACACACGTTCATGTTTTACGTGCTCATTCATTACACTCCAAATACATCTGGTCATGTACACTGCTGCATGTGTGTATAAATCGTTCCCGCGAGAACTATCGATAACGAAAAAAAGAAATACAAAGTGTAGGTATTGCTGAACATGGATTTGAAATGAGGAAAAGCTTATCATTTCATGCCTTTTTCTACTATCTTCGTGGCACTTGAGATGATTTTGAACAGTGCTGTATATATGTAGATTCTACAATGTATGCACAGACCAGTTTCAAAATTTTGTTAAAGGATCAATATGTATCGCGTCGAATTGATAATATTGATTGGAACGTAAGATTTAAGAAACAAGAGGTCATCCTATTTTTCTATTTAAAAAAAAAAAAAAAAAAAAAAAAATCATAATATTAAGAGCATTGTGAATACCTGATTAGTAATGAAATGTATATGTGGTAAAAAAAAACAGAAGAAAAAAAATTTAAAAAAAGCGGTATCGATGAAGAACTGGTCTTGTATACATTAATACGTAGTTCTATATAGAGAGAACGTATATTTTTACAGGGCACTGCCCGCGTGATAAAAGCTCTTCCTAATAATTTGCTAAAAACACAGTTCATTAGCTTAAACCACTTACTAATTGTAATCATAGTAATTTGCGTGACACTACAAACACAGCATGGTAGCGCAGCCTGAACAGTTTCATGTGTTTATGATTACACGCCATATAACGTAAAATTTCCATAAAAGAAATGTTTAAACTTTTGATTCGTTTAAATAACGAATGCGTATAGCGAAAGGTACTCACTCGGAGAACTTGGTTACCAATTTAAAATTACGAAATTTTAAATCGGAGACGTTTCTAGTCTTACGACTATGTGTATAAACGTAAACAAAAATATCACTTGTTAGGTCGATAATGATATTTAAGCGTCACAGTTGCAAATAATGATGAATTGTTAACCTGTAATATATGTTACTGCTGGCTCAGATATATTCAGACGCAAGACTCATAGTTATTGCTTTTACGAACGGTGCAATTTAGTTTAACTTATTAATAATACATTCTTTATTTGGCTAAGGTTTAATGTTTAGTTACTTTTCAAATTTTCGATTATTCACCACCTGGTAATAAATTTGTTAAGTCACGAATCGCGATCTTTCGTCCGCGAAGCAATGTAATATCTCAACCAACGGAAAATTCTCGTGTTTTAAATTTACGGTAAGATAAAATTCTAATGTGTTATTAATGTAAAGCTTATAATTAATTTAGAGTAACAGAAAAATTAAAGGATCTATAGATGGGGCGCGCTGCCAAAACTTTTTATGTGATTGTAGCTAGTCAGCTACAAAGAAAGATCCAAAATAAGGATGCAAGAAAGAATGCCATTTTATGTACGATCAAGTAACTTCAATTTTTGAGAGAAATGTACATTTTTATGTAACGTAAAATTATCCTATTTAGCGTATAAATATGCTTTTAGAAGCACGTGTTCAAGGCTGAGCACTTTTTTCGAAATTTGTATACACCAAGCAAGACCAGTTTTTGTAGACTTTACGTTTTCTATTGTCTGTGATATTATTGCAAAGCTAAACATGCCTTATTGTAGTTGTTATATTTTGGCGGAAAAATTTGTTTAGAGCTTAATAAGTTTTATCGTTTAAAAAAGCGATGTTATCGGCACTTTCTGATATTATCAATTGGCATTCTTACTGACAACCTTAACATTCTAATCTAGATAGGGAAACTGGCATCTTCGAATTAGTAATATATTATGTATACATATATATAAAGGAATGTATATATGTGTACACATACATATACCGAAAATAATATCACAGTTTTCGCTATTTGTTAAAATTTTTAGTCCTAGCTTTTGTTTGCTACGACTGAAGATCTGTTCTTCCATGTAGTTTATTCTAACGTAATCAATTAGGGGGTGGGATGCCATTTATAATAATAGTAATCTAGCTAATCGATAAATTACAAATTAGAATAATCGATTAGCAAGAAAACGTAAAGCAATACACCAGTAAATCCTGATATCGGGCAGAATACTCTTAGTCAGCCGGTCTTTAAGGAACATTTATTTACCGATCACTGTAATACCATGCAGTTGCACATTGTGAATCATGTACAAACAATTTGTACAACATCGATTGTACGAGATGGCTCATTTATCGAGTATTTTTACAAAGTATTACTGTATCGTATATGCAATAGGAATACCATTTCTTTTATGCGATCTTTTAATGTACGCAAATCATCGTTTAACAGAACGTTCAATCGTTCGATCCTGTTAATCTCGACCGGCTGACATATAAATAAAAAAATCATCGATAACTGAAACACCAAAAATCGAGTGTACGAAGCGAACCATATTTCATTGTATCGCGACTAGCCACGGACAATCAAAATGTAACATGGTGTTTAATTTGCTTCCATTACATGACATCGTGCCAAAACGCAGAAATCGTTTATTTTGAGGAACAGATGTTAATTTATATATGTATCTACGAGTTGTACATTGTACCAATTTTGTTGGCGTAATATGTAATATTATTATTAATAATTATATTATTATCATTAATATAATTATTACTCATTTTAAACGAAATACACTGTAAAATGTTTGTTAAGTTTTTGACCTTGCTTATATAATTGAGTAAAAATATTTAATATTTTAGATTGTAACCAAGACAGAACTTTATTAATGAAAAGAATATGAGAAATTAAATACGAGCTGATTGATTATTTACGTTTTCAACCTTCTCGATACCTACGATCGCGAACGAAACAATTCAATTAAAAAGTGTACAAACTGAAGATCGATTGTTACTAATCCACGTTACATTACAAATGAAAGAGTGATACAAAGTTGCTGAAGTCGAAATTGGTACGTTTCACGAATTTCAAAAGTAGCGCCATGCACAGAATATTGCATCCAGAAAAGTCACCGCTCGCTAAGTCGCTGTGAGCGGGTGAGCTTACAAATTTGTCCGCTCTCTGATACGAGCCACGGTATCTTTCTTACGCCGTGTACGAGCCTATCATCGACTTATACCGATACGGAGTTTAATACCAGTGGCGCCATCGGTGGGAAAACATGCAACTTTGTAGGAGGCAAGATAGTTCCTATGGTAAATGCTAGATGGCCCCACAAACTAATCAGTGGCGCCATCGGTGGAAAAACGGCCAAGTTTATAGCGAAAATAGTTCCCCTCGTGGCTTTAAGATGGGGCTATTGGTACCTTTTAATTAATTACTCTTTATTTTTAACAAATGCATAATTAATACGATTCATTGCTT
This sequence comes from Hylaeus anthracinus, assembly GCF_026225885.1. Taxonomy (NCBI): domain Eukaryota; kingdom Metazoa; phylum Arthropoda; class Insecta; order Hymenoptera; family Colletidae; genus Hylaeus; species Hylaeus anthracinus. The sequence goes on along the minus strand of NW_026534333.1, from coordinate 375,594 downwards.
CATAATACTACAATACATTAGTTTAGAATATTATTTAGACGATTATCTGCTTTTGTACATGCTAATCCAGTGATAATTATCGACCCCATAGTTGATGGCGTCATCTAGCGGGAAGAGTGCGAACTAGTTTAGCTAAAAACTTGGGCGTTTTCTCACCGATGGCGCCACCGATTAGTTTGTGGCGCCATCTAGCAGTAACCGTAGGAACTGTCTCCCCTACAAAGTTGGGCGTTTTCCCACCGATGGCGCCACTAGTATCAAAAACCAATAGCAGTATAGTTCTGTGATTGGTTGCTACCAAAGAGCTCACAAAGCGGCTTAGCGAGCGGTGGCCTTTCTGGATGCACTCCATACAAGGGAAAATGAATTTCACTTCCATCAAAATAATTTGCACACATAAAGTAATTTACTAGAAGCAAAATTCTTGTCCATTGCTTTGATTTAGCGCCCTCGTATTATCAGATTAGGGTCAATTGTTCGAATTAAACGAATGATGTACCTGCCTAAGTCGTATCCCTTGCAAGCCTTTCAGTGTACAAGACCGACATTGCTATTCATCGAACAGTTGATAAAGGAAGAAAAAGAGGCCCTTGCAGAATCACACTTACGAAAAACGCCCGAGTTTTGTCGCTGACAAATCTCTGTATTTTCAAGTTTGAAACGGAACAGGTCACGTGACGGTGAAGCACTGTACCAACCTGCACGCGAATACCTAGATCGAAGCACACCGAAGCACACCTCGTTACTATATACTTTATCGCGGTTCAAAACCTGTCGGTCTGCATTCCAGTGTGCTGGTGGACGCCAAGCGTCGTGTTCTATAGGAAATCGAACCGATCGAGACTCACCAACGATTGCCGAAAAGAAAAATGAAGTGATTCACCGGTACGAAATATAACAAACCCATCGTTTCCCTCCGCGAGGAGCATCGGCAGCAAGTTCACGGGAAACTCAAAGGATCTGAAACGGAAGGATCGTGCAGCCGGATCGAAAGAAAAAGGGTGAGCGTGATTCGAGCACAATTATATTTGTTTTCTTGCATCGTCGCCGATTTTTCGTCCTGGTTTTATTTTGGTGCGTCGCGAGAAATCGTCCGGAGCTTCGCAATCGCGATCGTACACGCAAACACGCAGGAAACCGTCACAACAAAAACTGCTGATCGTTTAATGCGTTTGCTTATGGTGTCGCCCGTGGAAGATCACCTGCCGGAAGGGGTGAGCCACTGGTATTTTCGTTGAAACTCGAATGCTGAGTGGATGTGTATAGAGCGTCATTTAATTGTTTACACGTATACGCGTCAGGAATAACGATACACGATCGTACAAACTTTTGACAATTGATAAAATCCTCCTTCGGATAATACCGCGCTACTTAATGCGCCTGCGTTCGAATGTGGATACACGTTACGTACTTTTCCGATTAAGTTTAGTAAAAGTATCGGTGGGTAACCGAGAGGAATTTAATGGGAACAACTTTATAACTAATAAAGAGAAAGATAATATCGATTAATTTCTGTTACGGGTTTTTCTTTCGCAAGCACTCGGACTAGAATCGCTAGCTACGTCACTGAAAAGTGTACGAACAGCAATCTTTCCGGCGAAACACGTTCAAATATTATCGCTTAGAACGGTAAATATATCGATAGGGGGAAAAGAAGAGTTATCGGCGAAGGAACGAAATAAATCTATGTAAGCATACAAATGGATAACAAACAAAATCAAAGGCACAACGATTTGTATCGATAGTTCGACATCGAGTACTCGTAATCTCAATGTTAAAATAATTCTACCCATCTAATGCTATCGTCTATCGTAAACGAAGAGAAGATGCGATGATTTGCGAATGTACGTTTATTTAGAGAACGGAAAAGGGGGAAAAATATACTGCATAGTAGAAGAATTGTGCCCATCCGTGCTGGAATATAAGTGGCAGCTATGGGGAAGCAAATTAAAATAGCGTATGACACATATACGGCTAAATATTCTTCGCTCGTTTTGCTTTAGCGATCGCTGTGCATACCGAGGTAGAGAATCAAGTTTAGTCGTGCGTCCGTATCGAACACGAAACGCGACGATGCGAAAAGAATAAAAGCTGTACACGTGATTAATCAACGATCGCCGAAAGGAAGGGTCCATTTCTCTCGAATCTGTTCGATCAACGGGAACCCGATCTTCCTGGTTCTTGTTTGTCGGACGTAACGGAACACTCTGCAAAATTATTATCAATTCAACATCTCCACTTTTCGGCCATGTATCAACCCTTGTCTGTATAATATAGATACTTTTCGATAGGGGCGAACCGGCGAAACCAGTTGGAAATTTCTTGCAGCTAAGATAAACTGGTTGTACGAAATAAAAATATCGCATTTTAATATCTCATATATTTTTACATCTTAAAAGTGTTTTTTTTTATTTTACCATACTTTCACGAGTCAGACTCGTGGACTGAAAATCGAGCCAGGATAACAAAAGTAATGGTAAGCCTGTCCGAATAAATATCACGTTTCGATTCTTCTATTATTCGTATGAAAATTCGTGCTCGTCTTGTGGTGGGTAAGAGAAGATGGATCGTGAAAGTGGAACAAGAAAAGTTGTCGAGCCTCGATCGACCACGAGGATCACCGCCGTGTAAAAAGGATTTCGGAACTCGTGGTCTCTGGTCAACGACAGGTTGTAGAAACGAGTCTAATTCTCTGGTTCAGCTGTTACGATTCGTGAGCGCGCGCGCGCGCGCGTGTGTGCGTAACCCTGGTGGCATTGGCTCGCCGTAAGGTTAGGTTGCCACGGAGCCATCGTTTGGTCCCGCGAGCCGAACAAGGGAGGGGGATTGACAACCACTGCTTTGGAATTCGAGTTCTTTATTTTTACGAGAGAGGCAACGTCGGAAACCAGCCTCTTTCGAGCCCTTCTCACCTGTTACATACCACCAGCATTTATGCTACCATTTAACCAGAAGTTAAGAGTCCTCCCATACATAAAACACGTTAAACTGCCTCGCGAATGGGCTCTCGAACGTGTACTTTTTGCGTCGCGATTTCGACTCCGATGAAAAATGCTTCTCCGGTTCGACGACAGCGACGAATCTTTCTCTGAACATTTTTGCTTCTTGCCCGTAACGAACGCGACCCGAGACAATTCTTTTTCTCGCGTTCTCGTTCAAAGTACAATGGACAATGAACAAACGAACAAATACAAGTTAAAACCTAGGGGCATGTGTCGTCCTTAAAACACGTGTACCTGGCTGAGGTCCCGATCAAACGATCGCGAAATTAATGCTAGGAAAACTGGTTGAAAATAAAAATTCCGAAAAAGGGGTTAAAAATGTTGTTTTTTTTTTTTCTATAAAGAAGACCTCGAAATCTCATTTGGCATGGGATCCCGCGAAAGTATGCATCGCATACCGACGCGAAAGTAATCAGATGGAATTCACTTGTTCGTTTGAGTTGCTGGAAAATTCTTAGGGTCGAAACACATTCGAAGATTGAAAGGTAAGTAATCGGTGGAAAGAAAATTCTTATTCTCCGCGTATGAAAGTGTCGCGTGGGCGAATGATACGGTGTGCCCCGTGAATGGATCTGCCTACGTGTGGCGCGCGTGTTAGCCAACAAATAATTTCCATCGGTGTTCGACGTGTCGGTACGATTCTCTGATCGTCACTCGTGACGGTCAGGCGTCCGCACGTGGGTGGAAAGCGGTCGAACGACGGTTTTCATCACCGTATACGGTCATTTTCGTATTGTCACTGTGGCACCTCTGGCTTGTTAGGCTTTCTCAGCACGCAGCGTTGCGGAAATATTAACTAAAAAACGATTGTAATCAATGAAATAAAGATCGATTATGGTAATACTAATGTTATCGAAATAAAAAATATTCTCTAATTCAATTATATTTATGTCCAATCGTTCCCAGTCTGTACAATGTTAAATAAATATTTTGTTACGTTCAATTACCAGCCTTCCAAGTCCTCTACGTCATTTCCATTGTAACGAACCTATACCTCTACTATACACACGTATAAGTCCGAACCTGGTGAAACTGGAGGTCCTTTCTCCCCTCGAAGCCTATCCTGTTCCTATCGCTAACCATCTTTAAGTTACTCGACTTCTTCCTATCGACCCAGCTCCCCCTTACTGTAAAAGCTGCCCTACATCAAATTTACGATAATAATAAATTGTACATTTTGACCATCGAAACGTTTTCACGTGAACGAAATTGGCCGCGCGGCATTGTTATCAAAACTAGAACAAGAATGCGTTCTATTTCCATGTGAACTCTTCGCCGTTCTAAACTTAAACACGTTTGTCGGGCATTAATTTTAGTGGCGCCACGAGTCCCCTGCGAGTTTTGCATCCCTTCCTCGTCTCGGACAACGAGGTCGAAAAAACAACCGCGGAGAGTAGAAATATCCGAGTAATGCGTAACTAACTCTTCTCTTCCTTGATTGCAGAATGTGTCAAGATGCGACCAGTGCCCTCCCTATGCGGCGTCGTCACTGCTTTGCTACACGTCCTAGCCAGCTTTGCTTACGGTGAGTTCCCCCTTACAATTTCCCCCGTACGATGAAATTCGAATATCATTCGAGTAATATACAAATATTTTTTAACGATTGGAATACCGTAAATATTCTTCGAATACTTGTATCTATGAAATTATCGATCTATATTACACAGGGCAAAGGCAAGAGGTAGGCATGTTCTTTACCAGACATCCTCAACCTCTGGATGCACCGCTGGGCGACGACGTGAATTTCGAATGCAACCTGAACCTCGCTCCTGAGCGATTCTCGTGGCGCCATAGGCCGTTGGGTTCAGACAAATGGTCGCCAGTGTCCCATACGCCCAACAACGGTGGCAAAACCTCTCGCTACGTAGTGAATTTCGATAACGAATCGAAAGCTGGCGACTACCGCTGCATAGCCTTCTACGGTAAGGGTTTCGTCGACCGGTTTATTCGTTATTCGTTATTCGCGACCAAAGCAGTTCAGCGATTAATCTGTCTTTCGTATCTCTCCCCTGGCAGGTACCAGTGGTTTAGCATCCGATCCTGCACGATTAACGCTCGCCACGCTACACAAGTTCACCGACAAGGCGGATGTCGTCGTAAACGTTGCAGCTGGAAATACCGTACCGATCACGTGTCCCGTGCCTTACTCAGCTCCGGAGGCTATAGTTCAGTTCTACAAGAACAACAACCCCATACAAAATACAAATGGCAAAACCATGGTCATCGAGAACGCCAAGCCACAAGACAGTGGGACTTATCATTGTACTGCTAGCAATTACATAACCAGTCAGATATACACCAGCAATCACAAAACGATACTGACCGTGCACGCGAATCACAAATTGCAAGCTCCCTACTTCATCAAGCAGCCACAAACAGAGTACAAAGTCCAGCGGGACAAAAACGTGACTTTGGAGTGCTTTGGCGGCGGTTATCCCGTGCCTAACGTCACGTGGATCAAGTTAGGTAGTTCGTTGCCTACAAATTCTGTAAAAACTGTAACGGGATTGACGATAATGAACGTCCAACCAGATGACCGAGGCGAATACGACTGCATGTGGATCAGCAACGGCAGGCACATCAGATCCGTGATCATATTGAAAGTAATGGAAGCACCGAAAGTGATCAAGTTTCCAAAGGCGTCCACGTTCTCCGAGGGTGGAGAGTTGGAGCTTTTTTGCTCTATAACTGGCGAACCACAACCAAAGGTCGAGTGGCTGATCAATGGGGAGTCTTTGATACCCAGCGACAGTTTGGAGATCAAAGGTTCCAGACTTTTTATCTCCGAGGTCGAGAAAAGACACGCTGGCATCGTACAATGCGTCGCGAGCAACGAATACGGTTCCGACTCTGGCTACAATTTATTGAAAGTAAATCCGAAGCAACATATGGGCACAACCGAATCGCGACCAGACTACGGGATTCCTAATTCGGGACACAAGCACACGAGAGAAGGAGGGAGGAGACGAAGCAAAGAAGGGAAGCGAAAAGGCACTGGTAATTGATTGCATCATGCGCGCGGACTTATTTAACGTAGCGTTAAAAAATGTATTAATGGAATCTTTTATCATGGGATGACCTAATATTTGGTTTTTAGATAGAATTATTTGTGAAAATTAAAAAGAATGTCTCAGATAAATCTCAAAGAAAATCCAATTTTACGCGTAATGTAAAATTTAGCCTCTTTAATAAACATGTCTGGCATTTTCAGCAGTGCTGGTGCCACCGAATCAACCCAACGTCACGAGACTATCGGACGTGTCCGTGATGGTGAGGTGGTCCGTGCCCGAGAACACGGGATTGCCGATCGAATTCTTCAAGGTTCAGTACAGAGAGCTTGGACAGAAGATGAACGGAAAGCAGGCGAAATGGATGACCGCTAACTCGGAGATATCGAAGCATGTGCGATCGTTCGAGGTGACCGATTTACAGCCCGAGCATACTTATCGATTCCGTATCGCCGCGGTTTACAAGAACAACGACAACAAACCCAGTCCCAATTCCGTGCGGTTCTATCTGCACAGAGACAGAGGAACCGAGCATAAAAAGATGCCGATACCGCTGTTAACCAACACCGAAGCTCTAGGACCGCAACAAGTGCTGCTCGTTTGGCAGAATCCCGACCACACGGCGAACATAGACGGTTTCTACGTCTACCATCGTGCCTCTACCTCTGCGGGCGACTATATAAAGACCACAGTCGAGGGGAAGAACTCCTGCAACATAACCATATCTCATTTGCAACCCGACACGACCTACGAGTTCAAGGTACAGAGCTTTTCGGTGGACGCAGCTTCGGAATTCTCGCAGATTCTACGACAAAAGACGAAGAAGCAGATGATCGAATCTAACGATCACGATAATCGTAAAGATCACGGTAGTAATATAACGTTGGACAGTCGGGTGGGACCAGCGGACGATAGAAACGCTAACATGTACGCCATCATTGGCGGCGTTCTTGGCGGATCCACGCTGTTGGGTGGTTTGATAGCAGTCGCGGTGGTGTACAAGAGGACAAAACGCAAACAAAGTCGAGAATCTTCACAGAGCGAAGGTAATTATGATTTGATATGCACTAGGTTAACCGTTAGTTCGGATGGCGGAGGTTATTTGACAAATAAACTAATACTCGTCCTTTCGACAGGCAAACCGATAACAAACGGAAGAGTTATAAACGGTGGAGTAACCGACTCGAAAATAAACATAACATCGAATCCGCTCGCTGGTCTCGATACGTCCGAAGATATAATACAGCCTAAGGTCGGTATTTGTAAGTAGCAATATCAATACTTTCGCTCTGTCTCGGAGAAAAAGAATGACCGTGTTGATTTCGAGGATAGCGATTTTTACGCGTCACCGCTGCTGTTCTTTATGCATTCGAGCGGACAAAATTTCTACCGTCCAAGGTCATTCAGTTTTCCCCTTAAAGTCAGAAGTACACCAGACGAACGCGTAAACACGCTTATCTTAATCGCGTACGTGATCACTTTGTACGCCTACGATCTTTGTAGCAGTGAACATTCTGTGTGTGTATGTGTGTTCTGTTGGGTTGTAACCCTGAACGGAGTTCGACCTTCGGGAGGTTGGCTAGTCGAAGCAAAGTAGTGAGAATTACTTGGATCGTTAGATGCACAGGCAATCTGTTCTTACCACCTGCCCTACGAAACAACCAGTCAACCTTCTTAACGCAACGAAAAGCTACCTTCGAACGATGCAACATCGGGAAATCTTGTACCCCCCCCCCCCTTAATTCTTAACGATTTAACCAAGGTCTGCGATCAATTCTATATATTGTTAAAAAAACTATGTGATATGTAGTGGTAGAAAAATTGCGAAAATCTGAGTCAGATGTTTATGGAATTTGATTGGAACTGATAAAAAGGTTGAATTGGACGGTTGAACTCCGACAGATTACAGCGGTACACCTCGAAATCTGGCACGTTCACCTCTGCGGTGCTTCGGGCCACGTTCTATTTCAAAAGCGACTTCCAAATTTTTTTTTATTTTTTTTTTTTTTATTTTTCTACGCACTATCCCGCACGCGACTGCATCTGTTTTGTTTTACATTCGACTAACGTGTTTCTGCTTTCAGACTATTCGATATTAAGGAGACTAGTCTTTTCTAGCTTTAGCGTTGATCGCGCGTGCTGCTCTTTAATTCTACTCGCTCTCTGCACTTCTCTCTGGAGCCGCTTTTCTTTCGTTATTTTTCCAAACACCACACACGTACGTTACCCCTTCACAACACGCTCACTGAGCCGATCTGAAAGAAGCGAACGAACACGCATGTTTCTAAACAGAGCGGGCAACAACAATCGCCGATGGAAATGGCCTCGTTTCTAAACGGGCAAAACAACAACAGCAACAACCATAACAACAGTGACACAGCTGGAACTGACGTGAACACGTCATACACTGAGCCCCCTCTGCTCCAGGGATCACTGCCTATCGAACAACCTCTGTGAACAGCAACCATAGTGTCGAAAACCAGTTGTCCTTCCAGGACACGTGTGTTGATTAGAATTCTGGCTACTTGTCCAACTTTTCCGTATTCGAATACTCAACTATCGCAACGATTCATATATTTGCCGAGTATAATCCGAATACTATTCGAATATATATGTATATTCAATTCTTCGGAGATTATTCGAACAAGTATTCGAATATTCGACGTTTATTAAATTATTCAAGTAGTCCCAGCACTACGTAGCGTCAGTGTCGCGACAGATCGTAACGGTTCTCATTGTATGCAGGAAGAAGCGATAAAGACGCGCGAACACGTCCCTTCGACATGCTTTTTAGTGAGATTTATAACTTTTACTTATAGACTTTTAGTCACCTTTAAGTATCACATCGAACAAACTGTTACAAGACATTTTACAGGTTGTCGTAATAGGTATGCTCAAATATTTCGAATAATTACTAGACACGCGCTCGATCGAGGAACGTATCCGACACATTCAATTCTACGTATTGAATTTTGCGCCCGATACTTTCTTAACTCTTTCTGTCTCGAATCCACTTTTAGAATAAGCAAGAACGTTTTACATAAAAAATAATAGCCGGTACCACGACGAGGCGCATTTTTTGCGCAAAAGAATTTATTGAAAACTAGTCGAAGCAATTGTTTTTGACTCGCAAACAAAGTTGTTGAACGAACGTATTGTTTTCGACTGTTGCAATAACGCAACTAATGACTCACCGTAAACAGAAAGAATTAGAATTACCAAATCTCGCTACTTATCGTATCTTCAAACGTTAATGACGTCAAATGGGATCATCGACGAGTTTATACATGAATTATTAGGCATTCCAAGGCAGAACTAACGTATATTATCAAATATTGGAAAATCTAATGAAAAGTTTATATGTAAAAGACGAGGTTTAATCAGGTAGGTAAAATCATTGGGACAGAAAGGGTTAAAGCTCAAGTTAGCGAATAGGAGATTTGTGCTCGACTGCAAAGTATGTTTGTTGAAATTTGTACCTGCTCGATAAATCATTTTTTTTACACTCTTTGTGTACCCGTCGACTTTTCTAGTTGACGATGTTCAAGTGAATTTGAACGTAATTAAATCTTTGCGAATCACGCGAGCTCAGAACTGACGAATCATTTGTTTTGTTTTGTTCTCTTTTGTGACGTTTAACTCTTGTCATCGCATACGCGCGCAGGTTTTATATTAATTTTACACCAGGCAGCTTTTAAAGTTATCTACGTTTCCTAATTTAAATTAACTAGCGTCCATTATTTTATTTTGTAAATACGCGGAATACTAGTAGTTATATCGTATTAAGATGCGAATGAAATTGTGCCTGATGAGAAAAGATAGCTGTGCAATGTGTTTTAAATATTATACACGCACGTTTTTCTTTTTTGTGTTATCGATGATATCGAAAGTGTTTGAAAATTTTTGGATCGTTGATATGACGTTACTCTTGCTAGCTAAACTCCATGAATAGAAAGAGTATATCATTGTTTCGGTTCATTATCAACGTCGAAATTGGCAGCAAAATCGATTTTCGTCAAATTAGTACTGCGTTAGTACTAATCTTACACGAACAAACGTTATAGAATAATAGAAGTAATCGAATCATACGTTGCTAACAGTATTTGTCACGTAATATCACGAAGTTAACTTGCAATAACAGTATTCTTTTGTAGCTCCGTGTTAGATGGAATAATTCTTTGGTGATCGATATTCCTGACGTTAGATCCTGATGTAAGATCTAACAAACGAAAGCCCTATGATTTATTAGTTGGAATTTCGATATCAGATGACGCGACAACGAACAACTTTGTAAATAAGTATTTGTACAATTTTTCGACTCTACGTCATTTTATTACATATATAGGATCTATCTATATATATTTATGTATACGTATTTTTAACGTGAAGTTAATTATTTAAATCTTTTGTACTTTCTGAAAGCAATTACAGCTATCTGTGGCGTGAGGAGATCAATTTGTGAGTGAACGAAGAAACAAATTTTTGTATATATTAGAATGGGTCAGATATTAAGCAGAAGCATATGTGCCTTACATCTTGCCTACACAAAAGAATGTTAAGATTAATTATTTATATATACCTATGTATGTATATCGACATTTTATGTACTTAATTTTTTTAATAAACATCGCTAAAAACACTATCCCGTATCGAGGAGTCGATAAACCCTAGAAATTTAAGGTGAAAATACCTCTTACAAGCAACCAATTTCGAATGTTACGGTAACGATCTTTTTCGAATTCAAAGTACCTGCTCGACCTTTCTAGGAAATTATTTCTAGTGTAAAATTCAAATATGAAATCGAGCAAACATAACCTCAACGTCGGTACACGTGCAATGCATTTTGCATGAGTTGAATGTTATTTGAAAAAATAAACACAATCAGTGGCGAATACAAAGGAGGAGCTCGAACTTCCTCTTCGTTAATTAAAAAGTCTATTAGCTAGTGTTCAGACGATTCGAAATATTCTATCCTATTTGTGTCGACATTGTTAGTCTATTTTCATCTGAAACATCGAATCTGTTCGGAACTTTTGGTTAGCTTTTCCTTTCGAACTCGTGAACTCGTCCAAGTTCGCTACTGAACGTAATTGGTTCGAATGGTACGATGTCTGTCAAGGATGCTATAAAAACATTTACGGAAATCATGCGGTCCTTGGATCTGGCGGATAAACAAATTTTTTTATCGTTCATTGCTGACAAATGGAAACCCGAAGAAGCGAAAAATCCATCTTTTTCAAGCAATAACATAGGTATATGATGAAAACCGTTTATTTCGTAAATAAAATTCTCCAGAACGATTGCAAACGTGTATACATACATTCGCATACCAATGGTACTTGATAGAAATGATAATTCTTCTATATCAATTATAAAAAGCATATAATATTGTAAATTTACACAGCGAATAATTATGTATAAAATAATCTACGATATTGTTTTATAGATGGATGTTGTAATAAAAATGATTTGCAAGAGGAACAAGTAAGAAATATAAAAAAAATTGCTGTGGATATCAGAAACAGAATACCATTCGATGGTATACTTTCATCGGAATGTATCATACCACCAACCATTGGAGAGGTCTGTTCTTTAATGTCATAAAAATGGTACAGTTATATATGAAACTTTAACCAGAAATAAAAAATGTGGTTAGTTTGATAATTCTTTAGAATTCGGATTGCAATGCTGCATCCACAAAGCATATCGATGCATTCCTTTATGACAACAAGGAACTCGATGAACTTATAGAAGAAGGAAAAGTACACAATTTATACTGTGGCAATTGTGGATCAGAAGATGTAAAAGAATACAGTGAGAGAATATTGGCAACAACATTTTTTAATTCCAACTGTTCAACCCAAACTAAAAGATACCTTGTTTTAGATATCATATCGCATTCCATGTCAGTATCTGCAATGTTGTATATATTTTACAACGTTTTACCACCTTTGGAAGGAAAAACGTTACTCGATATAGGATCCCGTCTAGGCGCTGTTTTATACGGAGTAAATTATATTTTGTTCTTTGTCGCACTCTAAACCCTAAGTTTGACTAAAAAATATATTTTCAGGCATGTATTTTTTCGTCTGCTCGGAAGATCATCGGAGTTGAAATGAACGAAGAACTTTGTACGTTACAACACGATATCGTGCATAAATATAATATGAACAATCGCATCGATATTATAAATAAGAGAATCGAAGATTGTTCAGAAATTGTACAAAATAGCGATATCATCATCATGAATAATCCATTTGAATTCTATGTATCGGAATCTGTACACGCAAAAATCTGGAAATTCTTGAAAGAAAACATTCAAAGCGGAACAATTCTAGTTACTAAGCCGTCTATCGAAACAATTTTAGAGTGTTTAAAAACAGGAATATCGATAACCGAGTGGCTAAAACCCTACGAGACTGAACAGATTACAGACGAATCTCAAGTATTCGGATCCATAATTATAGACCCCGACGAACATTCCGACATTAATTTCTACAAAGTTCTGTAGCGGATTAACTAGAGAAAAGAAAATCTGTCTATAGGTGTTGTACAAAGAACTGATAATTATAAAAATTGTACCTGTTATGTAACAATACATGAAGAACGAGAAAACTTAATTTTACAAGAAAAGGAAGCATCTCGAAGGAAAATACTTTTTTACAGCAAATTTGAAAAGGAAACAAAATAAAAGCTTTTCAAATTCTTGAATTCGCGTCCTTTATATTTTTCGATTGGTACTGTAATTAGCGATCGTTCGAATTAAAATCATGACCCCTTCCGTAGAAGAAGAAAAATAATTATACAATTGTGGAATAATAGGAAACCCGAAGAAACAGGTGACATCATAATTACAAGTTTTACGTCAATCGTGGGTAGAAACAAAACTTCTCTCCTAGGAGAGCCGATTTCAATGGAATCGATCCCCTCCTTTTACACAGGAGCTCGTGTCTCGTGTATAGGTAGTCACCGCGGAGTGGTCAAGTTCAAATCTCGAGTTCAGTCAGCCATCAGCTACGATTGACGTACAATCACCGCATACATTGATTCTTTCAGTTACTACGATTAAAAATTAACAGCCGTCGGAGATAGCGAGCAATAATGAACGTCGAGGACGTCCGGTCGAATTGCTTGAATTCCATTCACACTAATCGAATTGTTTCGCGTCGTAAATGAAGTTACACGTTGACGACAAATATAATTGCTTGCTCAATTTTACGTATTTTTCTTTTTTTTAAATTTTCGTTCATCCACGAATCGCGTATACCGTAATTGTTTATAATCTCTCTCATGTTACCAGTCGAGAATAAAATGCAGGACACGACATCAGAATGAACAGGTAAGAAATGTAGTGTGAAATCGAAATTAGCACAAAAACAGTAATAATGGATACTTTGTACGAGTCCCATGCTGTTATGTTACCCTTATGGAAATTAAAATTGTTATTTATACATCATCCACCTGGAGTTTAACGTAATCGCGTGGTTTGTTATTACTTATCTGTTACACGAACGAGTCATTAGCCTTGGGCCGACACTGACCCGATTTCGAAACAAATATGAGCCCGGCTAGCCTCGCCTAACCTTCCTTCGCGAGTATCGTCTTCTAATTCTCGAATAGAAAGGCCGTAAGATTCCGAGATGGGTAGAATTTTATTCGAGTAATAAATTACGAATGAGAATACAATTTATTCATCGCGTTTGTTCGACGAACAGTCATTCAATTAATGAAAAACACAATTTGGATCGTAACGTAAAGGATGAACGATTATTATAGTCAAACATCCGAGGCAGAAGAAACGTCGTCGTATTAAAAACTTTTTGGTATTCGTGAATTGATCTGTAGAAATGCATTCGTCAGCATCGAGTTCTCTTGAAAGATATTATTTATTTGAACCAAATATCAATATGACGCGGACAGTTGACCCTGAGGTTATGCGACCATGTGGAATACGAAGTAATTGTCGTTCGATTCCAACAAAATTCTTCTAAACAACTGCTATTCTCGCTTTCCCGTAAGGGCTAGCACGTACATGAGAAAACAATGTATTGCTAACCGGTCACAACGAATTGCACTTTGATACCATGCGTTAACATTCAGACTATTTACACCTGAAAAGTATTGTACATATGATCACATAGCAATGTGCGGCTGCCATAATCGATACTTCATTAGCGATAAGTTGTTTTTGCATGTTACTGCATGCAAATACAGTTTGCAAATTCATAAAAACACAATATACATAGTGAGTAATTCGTAATAATTGATCGATTTAAATATTATACGAACACCTTTTTCTGTACGTCCAATGTAAAATAGAATTTCCGCGATGTTTGATTTTAGATCGCCGATGCGTTAACTTAACACGCTTATCGCGTGTATCTGTAAGCGCGTATAATACGGGATGATGCAAAAAGGGATAATGTTAAAACTTAAAAGTAGCAACCGTGGATGTACAAGTTGAGAACCTCCGTCCTAGACTTTCTGTCAAATTCGTGGCTGATGTCGCGGTATTTACGCGTTCCCATCTGGTTTCCTTGTCGCGATAAAGACTCGCTAAAGAACCTCCTGTTTCGCAATCTTATCACCCTCTCGGTGTGAGGCTACTGGGTGAATTAAATGCACTCGATGTCGATGGAAAATGATGCGTGGGCGATAGAAAAAGAGGGGGAAAAAGAGAGAATCCGTAATTTCGGTCGTTAGGCTACACCAGCGATTTCGTACAATGAAATAGTCGAACGAACAAACGGTTGCAGAGGCACAGATAGGCTCAAGTGGCCAAGGGGCACTTGAACTGACGAGATAATGGACCGTTTGTCGAGAAAGAGAAAGAAGCAAGGATACACGAGAGCCAGCGGTGCACGCGGTCGACGCACAGCCGCTGCGATCATTCAATCCCACTTTCTTGTTTCTTTACCACCGATGACGCACTTGTGACGTCAATCGAAGGAGCAAGAAGCAACCCTGGCATACCTTCCACGCATTTTTCCCTCCGCATTTCTTTCATCCGGATACTCTCGATCCTTGACTTTCGTCATTTCCAGAAATCCAATAGTTTACGAACAGTAGGTCTTTTCTCTGAACACGCGAGTCGAGAAAATATTTGCACGCTATAACTGCTCGTAAAGTGCGTCTAAAACATGTACAATGGAAAAGACATTTTTTAAGCCTTTTCAGAATTGTTTCCCTATTTTTAACCGTATCAACGAATTAGAGATAATTTTGACCTACAAAGTTCCATAATTATATCTTCCAAACGCTGTTATGCATAAATACGCGAAACAAGCCTAGTCTGTATTAAATTGTATTGTTACTATTATTCATTGATTATTCAATTACTATTATAATTTTACAACCGTTATCGTTCCCGTCTTCAATTACTTTAAGCGCTGAGAAAAGATCAAAATAGAATCATAACAACCGTTTCGTATGGGGAACAGCGCCGCTTGTATGTAGTAGTATAATTCTGAGATTAGATAAGAGCTCGTAATGACGATATTAGTATTAGAAAAATTTATGTCGGCCGGTACGTAACGCTGTAAAGCCAGTTTGTCTTTAAATAAGTACTTTTTTTCACTCCTGTTGAGGTACAAGACTGAATGAAATATGTTAAACACCTTGTAAAAACTTGTTTTTTCATCGGAGAGTTGTCAATGTTCCGATGGAAAAAGTCACGTGCTGCGTTGTTGTAATTATAGCATCGCTTTAACGAGCATTCTTATTCGAGATACCGTTTTTAAAAATAACCGTCATTTTAATTTGAAATTAATTCGAAAAGAAAGAGTAACTCGCAGTCTTAAGGACACATTTAGAATGCGGTCCAAAGGCTATCGCGTACGTTCAAAGTGGGACACAAAGTGTAAACATTCACAAATCGAATCCGTACTACCAAAAATTTGTTCGAATCACAATTCCCAGTCACGTCTTTTTGTCTCGTTGCAGTCGAGCGTCTCTGTCGAACGAAATTGCTGTCACGAATCGACCGCTGAACAACATCGAGACCAATGCTGGGAGAAACCTAACCAAAAAGAAGGTGAACTTGGCGAAGAATGTTAACGTCAGCTTAACGTCGAGCCTTGTCGAGTCTCGATACTATCAGAATCGAAACGAACGTTTCGTAAATCAGGAGAAAAGCAAAGAAGACAATGACACTGCCAACCATCTCGATAGTATTTCTTTTGAAACGATTCATACTCGATTACCGAAATCGGGTCAGATGATCTTGTTACAGTGAGTTCCAAAAGTATTCATAAGTATCGCGAATACATAGGAAATTAATCGATGCATGACACAGCAACAACTACTATGGGAGAACACACATTGCTATGTTACGCAAAGGAGCTAAAACCAATAGGTTTATTAATCCATTTGCAACAAATAAACTGGTTATTACTTTTATGGAGGATGTATCGATATGTGTGCATAAAGATATAGTATCTTACATTTGCTTTTATAGTCATTGATGTTTGTATAGATATCAACAGAGAAAGATGATTATTAGAACAATAAGAATGCACATGGTTACCGTGGTTGCATATGGATTAATATGTACAAACAAAGTCATGGAATAGTCTATTGTTACAGAGTATTCAGAGAAATGTAGAGTTTATCAAGCGTAAAAAAATCTACATACGAATACATCAAAATTGAGTACACCCATACAAAGAAATTATATATGCAAACAGTGCAAAAACTTGTCATAGACTACCGACTAACAATGAGTTCTCTAGTTGACGCAAAAGAAACTAGTGAATGAAATGAATAAAATGAGAGATGAAATATTGTTTCACACAGTTGAAAACTGTTTAGAAAATGTACAATTTGATGCAAATACGCGAATTCTTTCCTTACCCAGCTCAAGTTAAAGAAACATAAACAGTAAATGGAATGATTCTATCTCGAGTATCCAGAGTAAAATTTTATGCCAGAGTTGAATGTGCCATGAAATATAACGTTTTTTAACCACATTGATTAATTTAACGTAGCTTTTCTCTCATCGATACTTTGATATCGATAGACAACACGTGTACTTCATTAAATTATGTAATTTTTAACATAGAATAAGTTCTTCTTCTATATATATATATTCGCAACAGATAAAGTCAGTGTCTCTCAACGTTTTCAAAGCGTGTCTCAAATTGCGTAACGGTCTCTCTTCCCGATAAACTACGTATTTGTTCGTTCTAATCGTTATCGTTGTAGAACGTGGATCACCTCCGTATATATAAATTAGCGAACAATGTTGATATAAACTCAACGTATATCGTCGATCGTTTTCTTCTAAAAAAATTAGTAGAAAACCACGCCTCGGTTTTGAAGGACGAACAACAGGTTGAGAAGCACTGGGTAAGGGTAAGTATACTTTTGAGACTCACTGTACGTTTCCCGTCTAGTTCCCGCGTGGTTCACGGTATTCAACATGGCGGCCACTACTACCACCATCGACGCCGCGGTCGCGATTGGTTCGGGGACGGTGCGCGATGCGCTTCTCGTATTTCAAATCGAACGTCTGGCGACCTAGTGTCAAGAGGACGATGCGCGTCCTCTCGAAAACGCTGTCGACGTGACGAAAATCGCTCGAAAATCCTGAGACGAAGGCAGCCGAAACAGCTGTTACGACGACGACGGCTGACCGTGAAACGATCAGAGGCGACCGCTGTCGAGGTTTCATCGCGGAAGCAGAACATCGACGAGCCGTCCTCGAGCTCTGGCGCGCAGAACTCGCGAAAACGGCGCGTCGGTATCGTGGAGAATCAGTACATCGCCGAGTGCGACGGCGGTTCGTCGGTATGCGAGCTGGTGCGCGGTCTCGAGCGTCTTTTCGGTGATAAGGACGCCGGTGGGGTCGCGATGAGATCGAAAAAGCAACAGAACCATGAGGAGGAGGTCGTCGTCGATCCCATCGAGGCGAACGAGACCTACGACGAGTTCGACACAGTCAGGATGCCGGTGGTGCGCTCCCTGAGCAAAAGTCCGCAAAGCGACGAAGGCATCGAGGCGGATCCCGAACGAAGGAGGGGCTCTGTGGCACGTTGCTGGAGCCTCGACTCGGCAGCGGCCAGCGACGAGGACGCATCGCTGACCACCACCACCACCGCCACCACCACTACCACCACCACACATCAGCTTAAACGACACAAGCTACGAGTCACTAGATGCTGCAGCTCTGACAGTGCTGTCTTGAGCGACGAAGATCAAATAAAAGGTGAGGGGGATGGGAATTATCGTCACACCGGTTGCGATCGTTCGACGGTGGGGGAAGTCCGTTGGAAACACGTTTCCCTGACCCACGCGTGCTCCGTGTCAATGACATCATCCGTAGTTTTGTTGTTTTCTTTTTTTTTCTTTTTTTTATCATCGCTTGTACGACTGTTCCGACAACGATTCTACTATTCACATTTTTTTTCGAACCTTTTCAACGGTGAACATTTCTAACGCTGGAGAAGGGGTATACATATATCGCGCAATTTAATATTTACAAACTTATCGTTAAATCTTTGATTGCGGGACAATTTTTGTTGGAATTTCTAGCAGTCGAATTTTAACAAAATATCACCTTACAGAAAATGGTAAGACGAACCTTTTTCTATTACAGTTTACTCGTACGAGATGAAAATAAAAAGCATCAATTTTACACTGGATGAAATTATATTCGTGGCACAGCGATACTTAGTCGAATCGAAACATCGCTTATTGTTGCGAACCTCTACCGAGGTTTGGCTGTAGTATCGTGTAAATATATCATGGCCAGTCGTAAATTAACGGTTGTATTGCTCTGGCGTAGAATTCAAAACATACATGTGCGAACTTTGTGCTATTCAAAGGGTTGAAGCCTGAATCTTGGACGTTGTTGTTCTCATTTCGGATTCGTCGAGTTTCGTCTCGTTGCCTCGTGACAGCGCTAAATAATAAAATTAATCAAATAAACGTATTCGAATGGCGAATGACGAGAAAATCGTTTGCAGGATGGGATAGCTCGAACATGGTAGAAGGAAGCGAATCCGAGCAGAACGAGGGAAGGCCAAGGTATTGGAGAACACCGAGCGTGGTCGTTAGCGACTACTCTGATTACTCTTATCTGGACGAGAAGCTCGAAAGGAACGATTTGGAACTTGAAAAATACGATGGAACCAGCGGGACACCGAGTCAAACGAGCAGTTGCTCCTGCTTGGATTGCGACGAGATACGAGAATCCTTGGACAATCAGTTCCTGCAAGTTCGTCGCAGCAGGCGACATTCGGACTCTTCTTGTTTGTGCCTGGATTCTTTGAACGCTGCTGCCACAAGGTATCCAATAATAATTCAATCGTGTCGCGGTAACTTTTCTCTTGCTCGCGCATTAACCGTAGAATATTTCTTTCAGGCGAATCAACGAGGCTGGAAACAGGCGGAATTCCTGTTTAGATGCTGCCAGTTCTTACTACTGCAAGGTGGACTCTCAGTTTCTACGGTACACCGAGGAAAGCGCTCCAGGACTGCAAGAGAAAACCAAGATCGAATTTCTGGACATTCCGCCGGCAAGAAAGATCTCGGACTGCTCCATCTCTAGCCTCAGCGGTGACGAATCCGATGTCATCGAACTCCAGCAAGTTAAACCTGCTAGGGTGAGCGTTATCGCGTTAAGCTTATGTATAATATGTAATCTCTTGTTCTTAACCCTTTAACGCGTAGCGTCCCAGAAACAGGAACCGATATATCTTTTTTTTCTAGAGTAAAAATTAAACTTTACGCGTTAAAGGATTTAGAAAAGTATGAGAAACTCTAACGAGCAATTTTCCTCGAGCTACTTGAACCTTCTGTAGATTCATTGAATGGTATGGGGTCCGGTATGCTGACGTAGTTCCATTCCAGGTGTATAAATATTTCAGTGTTACACCGCAGGAAAAGCTACGTTTAACGCGACGCCACCGACACATTGTTGTTTCCGCGAACAAGCGCGTAATTTATCTTACGCAACGCCACGCTTGTGCTCCAGTTCGTGAACAAACGAACCGTTCATTCGTCGAATACGGAATTCATCGTTGGTAGCTAGCACGAAACTCAATGAAAACGGGAGCGTACTCGCTCATGGTTAAACTTTTTTCTAAGTGTTTTACTCGAATGATATTTTCGTTCTTCAATTTTTATCTCTATCGTTTGTCCTTTTCTTCTTTTTTCGTATCGCGTCTATAGAAGCGATTAGACAACACAGTCTTTCGAAACGATCAACCGCGTTGATTTATAGAAGTCGACGATAGCGAAGAAAATGTCAAGTATTAATAATTACACGAATGTCTACGGTAGTATCAGTGAATTACTAAAAACTTACGCATGACTTTTGGTTAATTGTCCACATTTCTGGCTCACCGGGCGACGTTCGCTTCGAATCGTTATTTCCACGAGAAAAGCTTCGCGCAAGAATGCAAGCGACAAAAAGACGCGCTGCGTCTTATACAGCTCGTAGAATCTGTTATGTATGCCTTTCTTTTGTACGTGCAAACGTACATACCTGTCCTTTACGTACACGCTCGTTTTACATACAGACCAACGTGTTTACAAACTCGTCGCGCACGTGCACGCCCTCTTTGTTCATTCCTCGCGTGGGTTCAATTGACGTCTACGCTCGCAAAACACTCCGTGTTCGAGTGCGTTCGAAATGACGGCAATTTCTATCGATGCTGTTTTTTCCTTGAAACTGTTTCGCTGGCTATATAAATGGAAACGGCGATTCAAAATAAAATTCCGATATTCAATTTGAAACAAATATTTAACATTTTATTCCTCGATAAATTGTAGCGATACTCTTATTGTCCGATCGTAGCTGTTCGTGGATTTGTTCCGATAGGAATGACATGTTCGTATATTTTTAATTCCGTTTTTTCTTATCGATCGGTTAAAAAACAAAAAAAAAAAACAACGTTCTAAAAACAGCTAAACGAAAGTTTGGTTCATAAACACCGCCGTAAACTCCATAGCACTTTGACGTCATTGGGCACTGCTCTTCTACTTGCAAACGCGAAATTCTTGCGTCGAAATGGCCAAGTGGATTTACTCGTTGCGTACAGAATATAGTTTAGTAAGTGTAGACATACGTAACCTATTGGACCGGATATTTGAACTTTTTTTAATTCTATAGACGTTAACAATCATAGGAGAAGCTTGTTGTCTCTACAAACATTTCGAGAGATTTTCTCGAGACACGTCGAATACCATCGATACATTTGCATTTGAAATTGTTACTTTTGTATCAAACTATTCCAATAGGAATGTTTTCAAATAACTCGAGACAAACAGCAGACGACAATTACGTAAAGTTTCATACCTGGTTAATTACATTCGCGAGTCATTAGAAATAAAAGAAGCAATGGTAAAACTTGACAATCGAATTGACGAGAAGATATGGTTTAGTGTATTTTACGTTATGACAATTCTGAAAATTGAAGTCTATACCATGGATCGCAGTAGTTTCAAAATTTCAGACCAAGATAAACTTTTCCTTAACAAATGAAAACGAATGATTTCCTTAACATTGGAACATGTACTTTCGATGACATTCTCGTTGCCATGTATTATGGGCGCTAAAGCATGTTTAAAAGTTTATCGATACAAGGACCGAGTTACTCGCCACGTTTATATCGGAGAGGAGCAAACTTTTGACGTAGATGAACGCGCAAAATTAACATACACAATACATAAATCTTGTCGCGACTCCGCAGACGAGTCTATGTATGGTGCAGGAATAGCCGAGTGGAGTTGCGTTGAAGAATTCCGTGCAGTTTCAGAAATAACTCAAACAGCGACTTTTATCGTGTTTTTTTTTCGAAGCCATTGTTTTTAAACTGGTCGATGGCGTACTTGGCGCCAGGATGTCAGGGAATCGTAAAATTGTGCTCGTAGAAATAAAATAGCCGCGTTGTGCGTGGCCATGTACTTTTGTTCGATTCAAAAAGAACATTTTCATGTAGAAACGATCAGTTTCGTAAGTAAACGTTCGTAAGAAAGTTACAAACACAAGTTTTTTAAAATCTTTAGTCCAAGTATACGATCGATTTTCTTATTGTAAACGAATGTATATTATTAATGTGCCAACCAATGGTTACAATCAATGGTATAGTAATCCCTTGATATAAGGTGAGGTTCAAAAAAATA
Organism: Hylaeus anthracinus; assembly: GCF_026225885.1. Classification (NCBI taxonomy): domain Eukaryota; kingdom Metazoa; phylum Arthropoda; class Insecta; order Hymenoptera; family Colletidae; genus Hylaeus; species Hylaeus anthracinus. Next base: position 353,456 of record NW_026534333.1, on the reverse strand, counting down.
GGATTCAGAAAAATTGTCTACGAGTACCAGCGCCGCCAGCGGAGAAACGAATTACCCGTGTGCCGCGTGTACTTGGGTAACTCGTTTCTCCGCTAGCGGCACTACAACTTCCATACAGTTTTTTAGAACCCCTTAACATTACTTCGTACCTAATAATTGGTAATAATTGTCATAAAATATCTATTTAAGTGTCTTCCGTGACAATTGATAACATCTGCCCCTTCAAACAAAAATTACGAGTAGTTTGACGCTAATGCAACGTAACGAACTGTTAGAGAAACAGTATGTGAACTTCTCGAAGGACGAATTTTAGATGAATTTTCGTGGAGAGGTTAACAGTTTCCAAAAGAAATTCTTTTTACCCTTTTTCTACTTTTCTACCATTTTTTCAAAGGAAAATTCATACGCGAGCAATGAGCGTGTGATCGGATTGGCCCAAGCTCTAATCGAATCAGCTAGCAGGAAAGTTTAGGGTCAGCCTCTCCATTCCGTAGCACCTCTTTCCTTGATATTTATTCGGTCAGATACCGTCAGCTCCGGTGCCCTCTTCTACATATATACAGAGCCTGGATCATTGTCATTGTCAGTCCATGCGCGCGGTTTCGTTCGTGGGTTACAAAGCTCGTCCACTCGTTTCTCGACCAATCGTCCGTAGGCTCTCGCTCAACGAACCAGGGAAAATTGTCGTTCTCGTTCCAGTCTTGGAAACGTTTCTAATTACAGGGTTTGAACGGCGTTTGAACGGGCGTTTGAACGGCGCGGCGCGTCGGTGAACGGTGAAACGCGATCTCCAGTTCTACGGGACTGTTCGAAACCAGATATGGGCAAAATTGTACGCAAATATTTAATAACAATTGGACAACATATGTACAACTTGCGCTTTATCGATTACAACACGGAACGAAAGTCTATTCATTGTTGATACTTGATTTAACAGTTGATGGATAAAACACTAAAGATGAATTGACGTTGATGGTCGCGTGTTACGATCGGCAAGATGAAATTTACTGAATTGAAATTTCGTTTAATTGTAATATCATTTTATAATCGAAATTCGAATTCGTATTTTCACGCGAATACGTTTCTCTTATTCCTTGAATCGTATCGAAATAAGAAGTTTGCTCATCGCTGTTAGAAAGTGACGGCACTGTTGTGTATTCAGAAGCTCCAGAAAAGGAGGAATTCCAGTGAAAAACGGTGGCGTGTTGGTTTTGTGCAGCGAGTGAAATAAGTGGCATCATGGATCGCGTGGGATTTAAATAAATCTGACCAGACAAAACTTATTTCGGTCATCTATTTTTGCAGGCTGGAGAAACTGTTTTCAGCGATTCGAACGCAACAGAAGGTTCGGTTAGCGGGCAAAACGAGGATCAATTTCTGCATAGATTGTTTACTGTTTCAAGTTATTCAGCTAGCTGTTCCGTGGATTTATTTGACGAAGGATTTTAACAAAACTTTGTTTGATTCTTCTTTGAATAAATATGAATCATACGAGGCATAATTTTATGAAGAAACGATGTCAAGATTTTGTAATTTTATTACAGACTCTTATGGAACATACAGATTTTAATGTGAATTTCTTCAATTTAGATCAAAGTGCATTAAAACAAAAAACAAACAAAAGATATTGACTGCTCCGTTACTGAGGTATAATTAATAAAACCTAAGTAAAAACTGTACTTTTATTTAAAATACAAAACGTTAACCTAAAATAATAAAGTTGCGACGATTCGCGATTCGTCTAACATACATCAGCAATCCCGACTATAAATATGGTAGGTTTGTTTATACGAGTACGAGATAGGAAAGGAACTTTATTTACCGGAACAACTTGATACAACGTGAATTTTCGTAATTCGTATTTCAACTTTTCAAGATGATTACAAATGTTTTATTTCGCTAAATCTTGAAATTTCGGTCAATTTCCAAACGTTACTTTCAGAATTCAGGAAATTCCTAAATCTCGAGGAAGAAAACATTCCAGGAAAACAGATACACAACCCGTCAACCTCTGATAAGAATCCAAGTGTCACCGAAAATGATCGAAAAATATTGTGGCGCGATAATATTCAACGTTTCTTGGTTAGACGATAGCAATTAAAACGAACAGTTTCGCGAATCGAACGCACGCGACGGTTCCTTGTGACACGTTTCGAACGCGACGATTTCATGATTAAACGATTAACTTTCATTTTTCAAACATTATCGAACCGATATCAAAGCAATTTCTCATCTTCGGTGCTTTTATGGACACAAACACTTTTACCTTAGTGTCTGTCCTGAAAACTGTTATCGCGAAATATACATTTGATCGTGAAACGTTTCGTAGAATAAATAAAACTTTGCGATTACGATATATTTGATTATTTTATTATTCTATTGAAAAATATTTTGTTTCGACCCTTGTTTTATGCGATGTCGTTTGTGACCGTGGAACGCGAACGAAGGGCCAAGTGTCACCTTCACGGAGCGATGATGCGCGACAAACATTGTCCGTTGTGCTTGCTAAGAATCGACCTTGTCGTGGAAACACGTCTCGATCTGGACGCGATATTGGATAGGAATATTGCTCGAGAAGCGCTAATTTACAAGGTAATTCGACGCATTTACGTCTCACAAAAATATTTCATTAATTTCATCATTAACTACGCCTACGAAAATACTCGACGAGCAACTTTTATCATTCATCGATACGATACGTCTATCGTTTGCATTTCTCTTGCTTAAACCGTCACGGTAATAAATGAACGAATACTTGATGAAATTTTTGGTAACGGTGGTCGTTCGTTTATGTAATCACCAACGTTTGAAATCGTGCTTTTGGTTGAACGTGGTAAAGCGGTTACACGCCACTTCTGATGTCTGAAATGTTTATGATCCTTTGCGGACACTTTAATCTCACTTTCGAAGAATCTACCTTTTATCTTCACGAGCTTGCGTGTATCTACAGAAATAACAAACGCTACGCTTGTATTTTTGAAACGATCTAATTGATTTTTCGACTAATCGACGAATCGTTATCGATATATCGAACAAGTTGTCAAATTCCAGGGACAAGGTTTATCGGTGATCGATATCGTGATATAGTACATCTTGGTGATTTCTTCGCGATGTATATCGTTATCGTTGTTATTATTAGAAATAGAAAATAAAAGACGATAATTGTAAATGAAGAAAACTCGCGGCAGTTACAGGATGGGCCGATATCGGCCAGGAAGAGACGGTGTCTAACGCGTTATGAATAAAACATTGATCGTTGCGACTGAAAATAAAATATCGTTAGCGTTAGATAGTGGTCGATTGAAAAACCTGCTGCGGCTTCGCTTTCGAAACGTCCGGACATTGGGTGACCCGAAAAAGGCAATACGTACTTGCCACTGCTTTCGTTTAACGCTCGCGTAACCGCCGGTGACCTTTCAACGAGGGAAAGTAAATGCAAAATCGTGCAAGTGTCGTGCGTGCTCGTGTCTCCGCGGTTTTAATCTCGTGTACTGGCTAGCGATGCGAAGAACAAAACGAGACGAGAGACGGAGAACCGTGCGTGCACGTGTTGGATACGATGTACGCGATATATGGCGATACATCATCTAGTAATACGCGCCGACTAGTTAGCAGGAAGCTCTCAATTCGGGTCAGTAGAAGAAAACTGTGCTACCATCACCGTTGATCCCGGTGCTCGATGTCCTCGCTAGGTTTCCACGTTCTCAAGGATTCTCGAATTAACGCTCTCAGACTGCGCGACAGCTCAGCGCCTAGACCGATCGCTCGGTTAACTTTTCTTGGCATCAAAAATGACTACCATCGCCTTTGGTAAAAAAAAGGTTAAGTTCAATTTTTACACGATACGGAAATTAAGCGAACGAGCGAGTTTTACGAGGATGCGAAGTCGTGTAAATTGACTACGATACCTGATCTACCAGTCTCACATTTGTTCGGTTATTCATTTAATTCTTGCTTTTCGTTGCCGCTTTTTTCGTAACTCTCTGGCGTCTCGATTAGAGATGGAAGTCAACTCGGTTTCATTGAGATACATTACGCGCCACTTGGAACATGGCTTTCTAAATTTACCATTGCGCTGGTACTTTGCTTTTCCACGAAGTTCTGAATTGAGATCATCGAGCAAATTGCCCGTTCGTTAAGTACTCTAGGGGCATTCGAATCCGCAGAAATTGATCCTCCGTGGTTCACGGAATGTCACGGTCATGTTTGTGTTCAACGATAGTCGACGAAGAACCGATTGTTACGAGGGTTGAGAGAACAGCGATGTTAGTTTCTCGAGAGAACGATGACGAACAGCTGAGATGTAACAGTTCGGATACCGAGAATGGATACGTGTCTCGTGTCGCGATCTTTTTCTTCGTCGATTAATTCGTGGCTGTACGAACAATGAACAAATAATTCCTTTATCGAAAGATAAAAGAAAATTACGGATAAGGGAGTGTTCCGTGAACTCTTTTTCCATGATTCAAAGATGGTAACCCTAACCGTGGAAGAGTGTATATCGCGGGATGTCTCGTGGCAGCGATAACAGATCAAAAACGAAAGAAACCTGGTTCGCAACGCGAGACAGTGGACCGTGCACGGTCGTTAAAGCATTCACGGTCGCGGAACCGCTCGGTTTATCGCGTGTGATTATCGGAAAAAATGGAGGAAGAGAATAAAACTGAAAAGCCGCGGTACACGGACGCTGCGTCACCGACGACGCCAGCCTCGCTGACGCTGTCGACACCGCCGACGTTGAACCTGATGGAACAGCTATTGCTCGCGAAAATAGAGAAACACAGTTTAAAGCACGGAGAGGATAACGTTAAGGAAGAACACGGAGCGACAGCTGCGAAGAATCTTCTTCTCCGAAGAACAGACTCGATGGATAGCCAAACCAGTGTCAGCACCTATAATTCGCTTCTGTCGAGCGATTCGGCGTCCAGTGGCAATCTTTACTGCAAGTGCGACGATTGCCTGCTGGGAATCGTCGACGAGCATCAGCGAAGTCCAGCGACGGTTGACAAGAAAAAGGTAAACACTGGCCAGCTTTCTCTCTCTCTCTCTCTTTTTTTTTTTACTCTCTGTAGTGGACCGACGTGTAACGGCAAAACCGATCGATTAAAATCTTGTCGGTAGTTCCTAATTGTAAATCGTATTCGTGCCCCTATTTTATATGTCTTTCATTCCTCTGAGAAGTTGCAGGCCCCTGTTCGAGAATCAGTGAGTTAGGTGGCCGTCGTTTCACGTCCTTTGCTCGGTTATTCAGCGAGAGTATTGTTTTCTATGGACAGCCCCCTCTCCCTTTCAATCGTAGATCGAAAACAACGTTTCGAAATCGACCACCGGTCGAGCCATCGATACGTTTCACCTTCGTTCCGTATGCTCCTGGACAGTCCTCTGGCGCGTAATCAAATGCACAGACGTCAGACGCCCGACAGTCGATGATTGATTGAAAACTTCTTAGCTACGATTACGCAACGCGTTCCGAGTCCTAAATTCTTCAAAGTTTCGTGCGACTAGTCGACGTCGCTCCCCTTTCATTCGCCGACTGCTTTTTCTTTGGCTCTCCAATTCTAGCAACGGCTAAGCTTCGACTAACGTTAGCGATAGGACTGATACTATTACTATTATTGCAATTACCAAAAAAAGGGGCCTATACTTTTACATTACTTTGCATAGTGATACGTTTTACAATTATTATGTCAACACTTTACTATCAACTAATATTATACGAGGTACGAAATAGAGATCGAATGATATTAATTTTGTCAAAGTTCAAAAAACTGTTGATATACGTAATTATCTATGATTTAAATAGAAACACGAATATTTTCGTGTACGTCCAATTTAAAACTGCTATTCGTCCCATATGATATAATATCTAATATAATAAACAAAATGTTCTCTCTCTGACATCGATGGTATTAATTCGGTATCGGTCCCATCGCTAGTCAAAAGTGCACAGTTGGCGCTGATAGAATGCTGTCCCGAGGAAGAAGTTTATGCAATCTCCGTGTCTTGTGTCGGCTAGTCAAGCGCTGGAAGCTCAATTAGCGGTCGTTCCCTCTTGGTTTCGATTTCATTGCCTAATCAACCCGCTCTGTCCAATTAGCACTGGCATTCTAGTTCTCTTTAAAAGCGGAATGCCGCTCCGCGACCGAGAATCTCGAATTTCTTTGCGACGTGCCGAACGCGTTACACCGAGAAACGCCTGGAATGTTGCATAGCAGCCAGAACTATACTACGTACACAAGGTGTTCAGCGACAGGTGTTGGACATTTCAGAAGCCGATTGTACGCGTAAAGATGAGAATTAACGGACCAAGTAAGAACTTTGTCTCGTGATCAGGAAGGTTAATTGGAACGAGTCGACGAAATTTATTAACGCAACGTCATACCAGTCCCATTTAATTGTCCCAATGTCGTCACTCGCGTTTCACTCGAGCACGACGCGTTTATTTCTTGCTAATTCGTGTCGTTTTCGCGACACAGAAGCCTTGGAATATACTCATTGAATTTTTTTCTCCCGTTGCAATACATTTGGGTCAAGAGTTTTTGCCTCGATCGTTTCTTCTTTTATTTTTCCTTTTGCGAGCGTCGTGCCACTTTCTTTTGCCCTATCGTTCCGATATTCTCGTAATATTTGAAAAAGTGAGCGCGACCGACGAGTTTAGCGTAATTATTGTCAGCCCACGGGACGGCGGACCACGTGTTCGCTGTGATGCGTTCGAGCGAGCAGTCGATAATGGCAGGCAAAACGATGTTACCAACTTATCAACCAACTACGCACCCGTTATGCGCCAGCAGGCGCTTAGGAAGGGGTTGTTGCTGCTTCCCTAGCTGGATTCGAGCGTCCTCAAGTTTCCCCATAGCATTGGAACATCTTTTCCAAGATGCACGCGTACCGTTTATCTTTGAGTACATCGAATAAAGAGGCAAGAAATCGAAGCTCGTTGATTTCGAAACAATCCGATGATATCCACCGCGAGATATCAGATTGGTCTCCGTTGCACGGAGACAGAGAAAGTTTAAGAACGCTTAACCCTGATAATGTACCCGTGCGTTCGAGTTTACGAGCGTCGTAAAATTTCCATAAATGTCGCCGATACGAGCGAATCGAAATTGTCAGACCCAATTTCTGGTCGGCCTTGCGTAATAAACCGAATCGCGACTGGCCTTACCGACGTTCAAATTCATCGGGGGATTATCGTTCGACGCGTGAAATTAAATAATTAAACTCACGGCTTACAGTAATTTCCGACCGCTCGATGCGTCCATTGCGAAACGCGCCACGTGTGTGGGAGTCGTTAAAAAAAAGTAAAACGACCGTGAATCCGTGCGCTCGTATACACGCTGGAGAAAGAAACTAACGCTCGCTTTTCTTTAAATATCTTTACGTATCATATTAGCGTATTAATAATACATTGGTTACATTTACCCTTTCGTGACGGAATAAATACTAGTTGAACGTCGAGTAAAGATACTCGAAGAAAAGCGAACGTTTCGATACTTGTTTTACCCACTGTGCTTGCGTCAGCATGGCCTGTTGGCGAGCAACGAGGATTGACATCAGGGACGAAGTGTCCCTGCCACGACAGAGCTATATGCGTGCTCTCGAGGATACCTGAGAATCACTTCGTTAGCTTTTATATTTTCAAGATAAAATTTAGTCACGTGTAATTCATTTTATTGACTTTCAACGTCGCTCGAGTCTTCGACCAACACCGTCAGATGGCGGGGCTCTTGAAGCAGTTTCTCGCGGTTCGAATATGCCGACAATTCTTTGCGTAAAACTCAAACTTTCTCTCATTTTTGTGCTGCGTTTTTCTAGTCTGTTTGAAATTCCAAGTTTTTTGGTTAACGAACGTCTAAACTTGTGTGTAAGTGTACGGATACTGTTAGACGTTTGACCATTGCAACTCTTAAAATTGTTGTTATACTGTAAAAATTAGAGAAACAGCGACATCGAGAGTTTCATGTCGAGACTGTGGTTATGGTAACGTGCAAGGAAGCTGTTCACAGAGAAATTGTAGCGTCCAAAGGATGCGTCGGTGGAAAATGCCAGGGAAACGGTTTGGTTCGCTGTTCCTTGTACGATCCGCGTGCGAAACTTGGAGTCGTCGAAACACGTTAAACCGTGTTTACCACGAAAGTCGATGGACGACCCCAGCCTGATTTCGAGCTGGTTTAGTCGGTTCATCATCGCCCCAACGTTTCGTCCACTCCTGATAATTCCGCTAACGACGGTCGCGAGCGCTAGTTAATTAACCGATGACGCATTTCGATCGTCGACGAGTCGTATCCCCGCATCGTTCGCGCGAGCATATACCAACTGACTAAATTTGCGTCGAAAAAGTCGCTCGAGGTCCCATCGTCGAGTGTTGTCCCTCTTCCCGCGACCGCGGTGAAACGAAAGTTTTTCCGTTGGCGTTTGGTGCGTCGGCTACCGCCAAACGGCGACGTCGTTTCTGTGGTCAGATTGGTCGCGTGTTGTGACGGTGTACCTTCCGATGACGTTGCGCTACTAGAGGACGAGGAACCAGCGGTTTGCGGCTGTGCAAATCAAACGATCGTCACGCGTTACGGTGATCGAGCAGAGGACTGTGCCACGCGGTAACGTCACGGCTGTAATGGATGGCATATTACACGTGCTGTAATATTCGAGATAGCAAACAAACTTGTACGCACCAGAAGTACAATGGCAGAAGTTGAAAGTGGATCTCATTGTCAGTAAGGATACAGTGCAAGAGTTAACGAATCGACCGAGGATCGATTAGATAATGTAGATATCGTCGCGGAGCCATAAAGATCGACCCTGTTCGACCTTCGCGATTCCAAAGAAATTACGTAAAATACGTCGCGGTATAGCGAGGAACGTTTTTCGAAGATTACAATGGCATTGGGGTGGTCGAATATTCGGATAGCGTTCTAATAATTCCGCCATGGTATTTAAACAGTCGCAAACTATTATAGTCTTGGAATAATCGTACAATCGACTGCCAATTAAATTCGCGTATACTCGAATGCCGTTCAAATATTCGTTCGCCATATGTTTTCTAGACGAACGTGGCCCACGAGTGCGGAAAATCTGTAGTTTAACCGTAACGATGCGTTTGTCTCGCCTCTCGAGGAATATCGACGCATATGTGTACGCATACTTTTACATCGAATTGACCATTACCTACGATCGCGATGCTTTTTGCAATTAAAAACTATACCACATCGATGTGACTCAGATTTACGGTCTAAAATATTACCGCTAACAAAAAAATCCGTTTAAAATTCGCCTCTCGAGCCATCAGAATATTACGACAAACAATCAATTTTTCTCGTACCGTAGGACCATCAGTTTTCAATATCTTTAAGAAACCTCCAACGTTTAAATATCGCTAAAGATTATAACGTTACGAATCATCGGAAAATGACTCGTTTCGCGTTCGATTTCCAGCGATATTTCGCGTTCGGTGACCCCGAGGTAGCCCCTAAAAGTTTCGTGACGTAGTACTGTCTCGAGAAAGGAGTAGGAATTGCGTCGTCGAAGCGGCGATATCCTCCCTACGCATTTCCGTGTGAAAATAACAACGTTATCGGCGCACGTGCCGCGAAAGGAAGTCCCTCGGATCGGCGGACGGACGCGAACGATAACGACTATCCGCTAAGTGACTCGTGTAATTTCTCGGTCCAGGCGTCTACGTTCCAGCGCTCGACTTATGTAAATGCGACCGATAGAGACGCGTACGCACACTTCAGGATCGTGTCGACGCGAGACCGACTCCCTCAACTGACAAAATAAAGCCATACGCGGTTGCAACGTAATTCTTCCTATGCAATCGAATCATGGTAACCGTTTCAGGAATATTCAGAATTATACGTACGTTTTACTTTTGTATCGAAATTATCGTCGTTTATCCGGATTACCCTAAACAGACCACCAAGGTTAAATGGAAATGAATCCGCGCGGCGTGATTGTAGAAAGCGCGATTGTTCGTTCACGCGTGGGAATTATGTAAACGAGCCTCTAAGCACGCGTACCACTTAACCCTTTCCATGTCCCGTACGTCAAAACTGACGCACGGTTGTCTCTGCTGTGACACGCATCGCGTGTCGTTTGTTTTCGGCGCAGCTGTCCGTCTGGAACGGAAGCGTTGAAATATTCGATTCTATTAAACCATGAATTGAATTAATACCGATATACATATATACGTATAAACAAACCCAAGATAGACTGGATACGATTCTAGAAAATTATCGCGAAAAGGATACGTTTCTCGCTATGAAAAAAAAAAAAAAAAAAAAAACACCGAAGGAGGAAACAGCGAATGTTTGCGATGCAATAAAACATAGCGTTGCGTTTGTTTTATTTCTAAACACGATGCGCGAAAGTAAAGTATCGTCTGTTTGATTAACCTTACGAAGGTAATCAGACTTTTGTGTTTATTAGCGACGCGATCTCTCGGAGGAAAAGCGATCGACCGTGGATCGGGGGATCGTTGGTTCTTTATTTTTCGTATAGATTTATTGCAGATTTAGAGATTGAGAGATATTTAGAGTTATAAAGGATCGAATATAGAGGCACAGTAGAAGTAACGTCTACAGCTAATAAATAAATGAACAAAAAACGTTGTACAATTCGAAAGAAAAAGTGCAAGATACGGATGGAATGAGCAAGCTACGAGGACGGGTTCAAATACTGGATTAGCGAAAAGTTTGAAAAATAGTTCCCTGACCCTACCTGAAACACGTTTACAATTGCAGAGCCAACAAAATTTTACGTAACACGAATGCGATCGAAGCGTGCGTACATCGACGAATAAAGTGGCACACAGTTTGCTTTCCAGGCTCGAAGAGGGCCCGAAGAAGAGGCTCGACGTGGGTGGATGCGATCAGTCGATCAGGGCGTCTCCATTCGGTCGCGCGTCGCGATTAACACTTTGCTCGCCGAGATTTCTTTTCAAGTATATGAACAACTAGCGTCTACCGAGAGCTTCGAACTTTATCGTACCATTTCTCGTCGTCGAAAGTGATCCTTTCTTTTCGAAATTTATATTTCATCTTTAATCGATGTTAAATACAGATTTCTGCTAGCGCAGAATCCAACGATTCCTTTAAATTTTTATCAAGATAATACGAACACACCCATACCGTGTATGTTTGTGGTCGCGTAGAGCAACAACGGTGGGCAACATGTTAAAATTATTACGAACGTGCGAGTCAATTACCAGTCTCGCTTTCCTCGCCGCGTGAACCTGTTATTATTTCGTAAATTGATCGGGTAGATAATTGCCCGAGGCAACGTAAATCCACGAAACGAACGCGTCGAGACTTTTGTACGTGTAGTATATCCGTCCTTGAAGTCGTTTAATTTTATTCGAGTGTACAGGCAACAAAAATCATTGACGATAACAAACCAACTAGAGAAAGAAACGAGATAGACAGTGAGTTTTGGGACACCCCGTAGCATTCGAGCGCACCAAGGGGTCTCTGAATTCGAGACTGTCGTATGTTGCGAATCGAAAACGACAATGTGTAATCGAAGCGTGAAAGTCTTGGACGAATTTCGAGAATTTCCATTGACAGCAGAAAGTGGGACGCGGTTGGTTCACCTGTTTGCACGTGTTCTGCGGGCCTACACGTTCGAACTTGCGCGTTTTATTTGTCTTTTTTGAGATACGAAGTCACGAAAGTGGCAACCTGTGAATAATTCGTAGAGATAGAGAACGCTGGAAGCACGCATTTCGCGTAAACGTACGACGATGGAACGTGATCGACGATTAGTGACGTCCGAAAGTGATACAACGAGGTGCAACGAAATCGTTATGAAATTGCTCTGACGTAACGGTTACGGTGTTACTAATAACGCGACAGGTTCAAAATCGTTCTATCGAAGAGTAACGATTCCCGCGGTAATTATCCCATTGTTACGCTCGAGTGATCGAAAATGAAACACGTCGATCGTAACAGAAATCAATTTAGAAAATGCTAACGACTCACCGTACGACCTCTTCTATTGTGATTTTCAAACGGTAAAGCTGTATTTTGACCGTGTCCAACGTTCGTTGAATATTGATAAACACGATATGCAAATAATCCAAGATATAATATTGGATGCAATGCAAATATTCGAACGAGCCACCTACCGCATGGCCGGCTCGCTTGGGCGTCTACAGCCTTGCCAATCGTGCAAAATTAAAACGATCGAAATTCAACCACCGTACGCATTAACGCCAACATACTTTGATTTCCATACAAGCCGCCGGTTCGTACGTCTTGTATCAAAAGATACTAAAGTACCTTGTTTACAAAAGTACAATGTAATAGCTCACGTTCTTCTTTTTAATTAGGAGCCCCGTTAACGAACCTTTAGAGATATTTAAACGTTTCTCGATTAATTTACCAAGATTATGAAAATGATCGTCCTCGCAGCTCTACCAAAATAATGTTTTTTTTTTTTTTTTTTTTCAATAATTCGCCAAATAATCCCTTACGACAGCCAAACGAAACGTTAGCCAACCCTAATCGAATTCGCAGACTCCCTCAGACACAAGATGGCCCCGTAACCGCCTAACTTCCGAACTCACGGGAACGTGAGAGCGGACGGTTGAGCGTTAAGATATGATTGTCTGCAAACAAAACTTGACAGCGTCCTCGGTGATGTGCAGGAGAGACCCAGACGAGTCCGTGAAAATTGCAAAGAATAAAATCGGATCGGGATCGAAGATGCAGCGGACTTGCGAGACGATAACGATACCAAAGATAGTGGTTTGCTCCAAGTCGACCGTGGACGACTGCACAGACATGGACGACTGCGAGAGGAAGCACCTTGGCCAAAGGAAAATGACCAGACCAAGGGCCAAGAAACACTCGAGGCGCTTCTCGGTTAGCATTATCGATCGTCGATCGCCGTCTTCCTCCAGGAGTCCTTCTCCGTTGTACTTGAGGTCTCAGTCGCAGGATCAGGAGGATCGCAAGGCTGAAAAGAAAGCAAACAACGAGGACGACTACCTCGACCAAGCTTTCAATGTCGAAAGAAACGAGAAGAATCGCTTGACGGATCCTGAAACTCAGTCAGAGTCTGACTCGGAAGCCAAGGACGAGGCACTTAGGGTCGATAGGCCGCGTAACGGCTTGAAGAGCGAAAATAAGAAAGAAGGTGGTCGAAAGTTTGAAAAGAACGCGGAGAACGTTGGATCCTCTGGGATCGACGGCATCGAACCTTGCAAAAGACTCTCCAGGTGCGACAGATGCCTCAGGAGCCAGAGGGTATTCCAGATTAACAAAGAAGATAGTTGCTTGAACAATTGTTCGGGGTACCAGCAGTACCTGAGACTGCTCTCGGTACCGCAGACCAACCTGGAATGGGGTGAAGGTAGCGGCGACGATCTGAGCTCCGAATGGGACTCGGATTACACGGATCGTTCTAGCGAACGAACCGTCGCGAAGGTAACCAGGATGTCCCCTACGGACTGTCGAGACCCTTTTCTCAAGTAAACTTGTACAATCACTTATTGTTATTATTTATTCCTCCTTTGCGAACGTGCTCTCATCTAGATGCTCCGCAGACCTTGGAAACTTGGGAACATTGTCAGGATTCACAGTAATACCTTTGTCTCTCTTTCTGTTTTAGTCGTCAGGCTGGAGGAAGCTGAGGAACATCGTTCACTGGACGCCGTTCTTCCAGACATACAAGAAACAGAGATATCCTTGGGTGAGTCGACTGTTTTCGTCTTCGTCTTTGCTTACCTACAAAAATTGTCTGCGTCAGCTGACCACCAGGAAGCACCACTTATCAACGAGTCCACCTTTTTAACGAGAATTTTGTTTGGCGTCGATTCAGGTGCAACTAGCAGGACACCAAGGAAACTTCCGCGCGGGACGTACGCCAGGAACGATTCTAAAGAAACTTTGCCCCCAAGAGGAAGCCTGCTTTCGGCTGCTGATGAACGACGTCTTGAGGCCTTACGTGCCAGAGTTCAAAGGTGTCCTGGACATAAATGAATCGGATGAAGTGAACATCGAGGAGACCGACGCGCAAAAAACCGTTCAGAAAGACGGCACAGGGGACGCCATCGGCAAAAGAACCATGGTCTCCTCTTACCTGGAGCTTCAGGATCTCCTCGGCGATTTCGAGCATCCCTGCGTGATGGACTGCAAAGTTGGCGTCAGAACGTACCTCGAGTCCGAGCTGGCCAAAGCTAAGGAAAGACCCAAGGTACACAATTAATAAACACGTTACTCTTAGTTGTAGAAAGGAATGTACACCTTTACGTACTCGTGAAACGCAAACGAGACTAATTCGGGGTTCTTCTTATTTACTTTCTCTGCGTAGTTGAGAAAAGACATGTACGAGAAAATGGTGCAAGTTGACCCCACTGCACCGAGTGCCGAGGAACGTCGCGTGCAAGGCGTCACGAAGCCAAGGTACATGGTTTGGCGTGAAACGATATCCAGCACCGCCACGCTTGGTTTTCGCGTAGAAGGTATCAAGCTTGCTCACGGGGGATCGTCCAAGGACTTCAAAACGACACGTAGTCGAGAACAGGTTTGTTGATGTATACATCTACCGTTTTATATAACCGTAACAGTCCGTAAATAGTAACCGACAAAGTAAGCTAATCAAAGATCGAACTTTGATGTTAGGTGACGGAGGCATTGACGCGTTTCGTGGAGGGCTACCAACACGCGATACCCAAGTACATACAGCGTCTGACCGCGATAAAAGCCACGCTGAAGGCGTCACCGTTCTTTGCCACGCACGAGGTCGTTGGCTCGAGCCTGTTGTTTGTTCACGACGCCAAGAATGCCGGGATTTGGATGATCGATTTCGCGAAAACGTTACCTCTGCCGCAACACTTGCCACGGATTCACCATGACGCCGAGTGGCAAGTGGGAAACCACGAGGATGGATATTTGATAGGCGTAAACAATCTGATAGATATATTCCAAGATATACGAAACTCGGAGACTACATAGTTCTTACTTTCCGAACGAGAACATGTGTAGCCGTGTCGAGTGATACATTTAATGTGTTCAGTGATAAGATTTATCACCGATATTCGACGCGATTATACGTGTTCTTGTTCCGAATCGATGACGAGCACGCAATCTAACGTTGTCAATATTTTTTTTTAATATACATTTGACGCACGCGATACAGCGAAGAGGATATCACGTAAATAAATTTTGTACATAGATCTACGGACATGCTTCGTTGACGGTATCCTCGACAAGAAACGGACCAAAGACGCGGTGGCTACAGGCTGCCTAGGTATTCATAGTGAAACGCTCCCTACGACAGCGTTTTCCAAACTGTCTTGCACGAAAGATCATAATTAATCGTCAAGGGAGAACACCATATTAAAAGCGCATACTTTGAACAATATTTCGGCCATTTGTCGTACAAGATCAAAAATCGAATGGTCGCCCGAAAATATCGGTGTTGTGTAAATATTATTGTTAACGTACCCTAAAAAAAAGTTTGGGAGACGCTGTTCTGCGAAAACGTAGACCGTAAAGAGAGAACCCCTGTAAAAATAACGTTTAACGTTCTAGCGTAATTAGATAAGTTTTATTTATACGTTACATTCGACGCTGCGGAATCATCTTGATACAAGAGAAAAGAGAGAAAGAGTGAGCGAGTGAGAGAAAACGGTGTTTTTATATTTAAAAT
The DNA here is from genome assembly GCF_026225885.1 of Hylaeus anthracinus. Lineage (NCBI taxonomy): Eukaryota > Metazoa > Arthropoda > Insecta > Hymenoptera > Colletidae > Hylaeus > Hylaeus anthracinus. Next base: position 337,805 of record NW_026534333.1, on the reverse strand, counting down.
CGTACCATGCATTTGTAAATAATTCGACACTTAATACAAAAAAAGAAGGCCAACAATGACCCGCCTGTATTCTTATTTCACCTTGTTGACTCGAATTTGCACGGAAACTGTGCGCAACGACGCAGACCTGTCAGTACGGTAGTCCTTCGTAACTTTTTCTTAATTCTTCTTTTACCTTTCTTTTTACATTCGAATTCGGTTCTAGTTTGCCACGAAACTCCGAGACTACTCCAGGAGACGAAACTGAACGAGAGAACGGAATAATGCAAAACAATAAAATGACGCGTCAATTCTGTCAGGGCGTGCTGTAGGAGTTGTTTCTCGATTGTTGTTGAGCTTGAATGGTCTGCTGCTGCTGCTGCTGCTGCTGTTGCTGCTGCTGCTGTTGCTGTTGCTGTTGCTGCTGTTGGTTCCCAGTGGACTGAGTCGAGGTTATGGTCGTGGGAGCTATCACTCGTGCGTAAACCGCTGCACCGGTGGTTTTCAGGCCTGTCGGAGTCGGTATCACTTTTAGACCGTGCAGCGTCTTGATGTTGAGCAATTGGCTCGGTAGGATGATGGGCTGTTGTTGCGTTTGCTGTTGCGACGTCTGCTGTTTTCCCAGAACCACGCTTCCGCTGGTGCTCACGCCTACTCCGACGTTTTTGTTGCCGCTAGCCAACACTATAGGTTTTCCAGCCAACTGAGCCGTCACCATACGCACCGTCTGGGGCTGCGACTGTTGTTGTTGCTGCGTACTGACTATGATCTTGGATTGCCCCGAGGACGACTGCGCTTGCGATACCATCTGATATTGGGTTTGTATGACCTGCTTGCCTTGCCTGTTGAGTTGATTAGCGTGACTAGTGGTTGCCAATTTCAATCCCTTCTGCGCGAGAAGACTCTCCACAGAGATGAGTTGACCGCCGCCTGAACTAGTTAAAACCTTCGCTAGGATCTTTTGTTGCTGTTGCTGCTGTTGTTGATGCGGGGACTGCTGTATTTGGACCGCGATCGGCTTTCCTCCGATCTGTGCTATTATACGTTGCATGCCAGACGTCTGAATCGACTGTTGTTGATTGGCTACGACGCGCTGTTGGATCTGTTGTTGCTGATGCTGTTGCTGTTGCTGAAAATGAAACGAATACCTCAGATATCGGTTGCGATTAATCCCGAATACCATTACGCGAACAATTCGTACCTTCAGTTGTTGCTGCTGCAACTGCTGCGTTTGATTGCCGGAAGGCGACGACTGTTTGATAAATATCGTCTGACCTTGTAAACCGTGACCCGTGAGGAGCGATTTAATTTGTCCCGAACTAACCAACTTGATCTGCGAGGCCAGCAAAGTCTTCCCAGGTAACACGTGTTGCTGCTGACTCTGTTGTTGCTTTATATTGGCGGTCTGCAAAATGCTTTTTCCCGCTTGATTCGTTACGATCGTCTGTTGCTGCTGTTGCTGGGATTGTTGCTGCTGCTGCTGTTGACTCTGTACTTTGGCTTGAGGGAATATCGTCGTCAAATTGGTGGTCACATTTGATGCGTTACTGGAGGCGCTGTTGGATGCAACGGATTGGGCGGAGTGCAGCACAGAATGTCCAGACAATCGTATAGTTTGCAAGCCTGCAGAGGTCGACACTTGAATTTGATGATGAGGAAAGTGTTGCTGATTCGACTGTAACAGGCTCTGAGCGTTTGTCTTCACGACAGCGACAGGTTTTCCACTGATGTTGGTCACCTTTTTCGCTGGGACCGTGGTTGTAATCTGTGGTTTCGCTATTTCGTTACTCGTTATGTCCTTTTCGACGGTCACAGTGCTTATGGAGGTAGGTATACTCGTGTGAGTGGTAACGGGGACGGTAGTTCCTGTTACGGAGACGGCCGAAGTCGTAGCGCTGATCGTCGTCGCCACGTTCGTAGGGACAACAGGCTGCTCGGTCGAGACCGAATGATCGACGACAATCTTTTCTTCGGTTTTCTTCTGCTCCTTTCTGTAAGAACGATATACAATCTTGGAACGCAACTCTAAATTTTTGCGAATAAAATAGAATAGTTTCAAGTTTACCTAGATATAACAGGCTGCGCGATGGTCGCGGCTTTTCTTTCTTTCTTAGGCGTACTTTCTTTGCTGCTAATCGGAGACTGCTCCTTGTTAATATTTGTAGGCTTTATAACCGGTGGTAACGTTTTGTTTCGCGACATGCTACCAACGTTCTTCTTGTTCTTCGCGACACCTTGCAACTGTTGATGGTACATTTCTATGGAAGAAAAAAAAAACAATAAAAATATTAAATTATAGAATTTGACGTAGGGTTGCTCATGTGTTTCTCGTTTTTCGTACGAACCGAATTCAGACTCCGAGCGCGCACGATGAAGATACAACCACTCTTTGCGACGGGGGTAATACCGAACGCAAGGATCTGTTTCGTAATGCAATCTATCCAAAGCACCAGACACGACCGAATGCAGGTATCCTTCCTTGTCGTCGCTGTCCGTTTGTTCTCTGATGTACTGGGAGTCCTTTAACAATTGACAAATGTCGGCTCGAGTCCCTTCGCCGTTAGGGAGCCTCGCAGTGGCGTCTCTCACCAATGCCAAGATCGTAACAAAATTTGGTCGATCAGCCACCAGTAACGAGTGTCCGCGAGCCTTGGTCAATCCAGAGGCTGTAGGAAACATCGAACAAATATCCAAGTGAACGAAAGGGAATGGATAATTTTCTCCTTTAAGAGTCTCCTCTTTTTTAGAGGAAAACAATTTCGAAACTTACCGACGTTATGTTGATAAATGCCTTTCACCGGACCCACGACAGACGCGTAACCGTGCATTCTGTAAGTAAACGCTTTATGAGGTGCAGCGTAACGCATTCGTTCCTGTCTTCTAAACTCGTCGCGTTCTTCCGGTGTGGAAGGACGAACTTTCCATTCGGTAGGCCAAAGAGCGCGAGGAGGTTCCCATTCTGCGACGGTGTTCATAGATCCTCCGTCGACGTTGATCGATTCTATGACAGGACTGCTAGCTCTACAGCTTGTCGCATTTGTGTTTCCGTTTCCGGAACTGTTACCAACGTTACTGTTGTTAATGTTACTATTGCTAGACTGCGTCATTTGAGACTGCTGTTTCACAGCTGTCACGGAGCAGACCGCGGATGTTGGCGGACCTAATGAATCTCTGAAACGTAACAATATCTTTTATATATAGAAAATCTCAATTTCCAAACCTAAACTGTAACGTAACATATACACATATATAGTAATACATACTTGTGTAACAAGAATTTCGTGCATAAATCTGACAGACGTGAATCCGAATCGCGTCCAGCGCCAATCCACGCGTAAACTCCGTTTCCTTTGTTCTCTAAGTAGGGGACGAGTTCTGGTTCGCGTTCTTGTCGGTCACCCAATTCTTGAGAATAAGTGAATTCTCCGGCAAGAAACCCCAAAGCCAATGGGACCAACGCAGTCCAAGAAGACGCGAACGAGTACCTAAATTAACGATGTTTAACGATTGCTATCTATCGTGAAAAGTACTCGCTCTATACCTACCAATCGTTCAATGGCGAAATAGGGTTCCCTTGCCACTGCGTGACAGCTTCTTTCATTTCCAGTCCGCTCATTCTGAACTCGCCCTTCGAGGTGAAAGCGTCTCTTAACAACGAGAAGAAACAAGCATGCGTTTCCTGCATTAGCTCTGCTCCACTGCTAATGTCCATAGCATCGTCGTTTCCTTGAACGTTTAATTCTTTATCCGGTATCGATATCACGCCTTCGTCCTCGCATCTGAACAAATTTTCTAATGTATTTGTTTTGTTTAAAAAAGGTACAGATAGAAAGAGGGGGAAACGTACTTGACGTCGTCCAGTATATCGATTCCGTCGTCCAATTGAATCGGTATTTGCATCATGTCGATGCTGTCCAAATCGAGTTCCTTCTTATCGTTCTCCTCGTCTTCCTCTGTTTCGGGAGGAACGTCTTCGTTCACACCGCTGAGTTCCGTTTTAATGTCTTCGTACTCCATGTCTTCCACTTCTTTCTTAATCTCTGGCGTAGACATCACCGAAGACTTGCTGCCTCTCGATGTTGCGGGACTCCTGTAACAGCAAGCCGATAAAACTTTCTAGTATACGCGGTTTATTACATTTTCTCTATTATAGATAAAGCGTTAAATTACAATTTCTTCTTCGATATCTGATGCATTTCGTACGCGTCTATGGGCTCCGATTTGATCGGCGTGAGCATCCTGTGATCCATGTCCAATGCGTTGGAATGTCTATTGTCGTCCGTCGTGTGAGAGTAGTCGCTGTTGTCGCTCTCGTGTTTTATCGAATTCGAATTGATTAATCTCGGCGCTGGTGGGCATAGGGGCGATGGTTCTAGTTTAATTCGTTTCTTCACTGGCGTGATGCGCATGGTTGGACCGATGGGCAATTTGTGTTTCTGGCCGACTTGTGCCCTTTGAGTGAGATCGGCGAGAGCGATACCTTGGGTGTTCAATTCTGGATGAATCTAAAGTGAATGCAACGAATCGTTAACAAAGGTGAACGCGTTACACAAAGTTGTTACTAGCTCGAGAACATACCTGGGCAGATTTTATTTAAAATGAAAAGAAAACATCATGAATATATATTTATGTACATTTTACTCAACGAGCAATCCATAAAAACTTGTTTATCTTTTATTCGTAATTCGAAATGTTCGTCTAGATAAGAATTTTGTCCACGTTTTGGAATAACGTTATTTTAAAAGTGCCCAGGTCCGCGTCGAAGGTGGAAAGTAACTTTACGCACATCGCGTCGCGCTCTTCGTTTTTTATGCTCGAGCAGCATTTCACGGTACATTTCCTCTGTCTGTTCGCGAATGAACAACGATCTATTCGTAGAGTACTCTGCTCGTTGCAGAGTGGAGAAAACGGGTCGAATCGTCTCGTCCTCGTGGTTCATTTGCAAGCCTCTGATGGACAAGCCCTGGGCAGTCATGAACGAACGCCTCTTCTTCTTCTGCTTGGCCCCGGAGAGCTGATAATACGGATAGTTCTCCTCGTTCTCGGATGTCGTGTCCGCCACTAGCTTCGCATTTGCTCCGAGCTCTGTCCTCAGCGCATTCAGTTCCTCCAAATAGCGCAGTTGCGTTTTCTCTTCAACTGTCGGTGCATTGCTTGTTAGTATTGTCCCTCGGAAGTTACTATATACATCTCTGCCAAACGGCTGGAGCGTGGGGGACGTATAAACAGCCAGAAAATTTTTCACAACGATTCGCAGCAGTTGCCCAACTTACCCATAGCAGGCTTCGGTTTCCTCCACTGGACTTTCGACACCGTTCTCTGCGCTGGCTGACTGAAACCCTGCTTGTATGCGTTCAACAACAAGCTCTCTCTAGACTTTAACAACTGACTGGCCAGTTCGTACGATCGCTTTCGTTCTTCGAACAACAATCGCCTTTGCTGCGCCTTGCGTACCAGACCACACATCCTTCTGATGTCTGGGCGATAATGCCCAGCGGACAAGTGAGTGTGAAACGCGTCTAGTGGTGCTACATCGAATCTAAAATGAATATGATCTTGTATGTTTATATGTATTTGTATGTAGAATAAAGTTATCCTTTATAAAATCTATCATGAAACAACTGTACAATCCTGTACCTCTGATTTTCTCTATCAAACAGCATACGCAGAGTCTTTTCTGTTTCAGCCTCGACGTCGCAGTCCTTTGGGAAGCTTGGCAAAAGGCTGCACAGCGTCTCCCTTTGATTCTCGGTCAAGCATTCGTTCCAAATGTAAGGGTAGTCTAGAAATTCTTTAAAAATCGTCGAATGTTCGCACAAATCTTGAGGCAGTTTCACCTTTGTATTCGAGGCGATGCAAGTCTCCCATTTCTAGGAATAAAACATGATTTGTTTACACAGGATAACAATGCAATAGTATCGCTTGCAAATTAAAAATTGTAGGTCATACCACTGTATCGGGACTGTCTGCTTTCATAGAATATTCCGTATTATCGTTTTCATCTTCATCCTCATCTCCAGAACTGTGACTTTCGCTGCCACTAGAACCATGATCCTCTCCGCTGTCGTCTCCACTGTCTGTGGATGTACTGCTTCCACTGATGCTACTGCTACTACTGTTGCTTCTAGATCCACGGGAAGATGCATCATCTTCGTCTTCCTCTGCTCCGCTATCTCCACCAGCTGAGCATTCGTCCATCTACAAATATAAAACACAAATAAGTATATTAATGATAGTATGTATCGCTACAAACATACATTAGGTATTGATAGCGGTGAGGATAACTAACGAAACGCAAAGTCCAGTAAAATTTCATTAATCGAAACAAACAACGTGAACCTTACTCGGGAGTACGTAAAAACACAACAAACGCTCGCGTATGCGTATACGTGTGCGTTGTTAAACGATTACCCAATTAATTAATCGTCCAATTCCGAGTATGAAAATAACGAACGCAATAGGAACGGAGACTTGACGTAAACTATATTCGAGGTAAGATGACACAGGGTATATACGACGCGTTTGTAGCGTATACAGTATTATCGATCATTCGTATGTATAATTTGGTAATAATTAATCGTGACCAACCTCCATTATTTTCAGTTTCTCAGCGTTCGGTCTCTGCTTGTTCCGCGAGCTCTGCTATCCCCGTGAAACCACCAAATAGCACTTCACTGCCGACGATAATAAACAGCCAGAAGAGAAACCAACAACCGTGGAGATATATCACGACGTTTTTTCGATACAGGAAACCCTCGTCGCGTGTCGTGCGAATATTAAGTAATCTCGCCGTTCGCCGTTTGACCTGTCACTGCTACTGCACTCCTACTCTTCCGACAAATTGTAGACATGGCGTGGAATACAGCGAACAGAACCACGGTGTTTGTATATGAAGGATCTCGAGAGCGCGCACCTTCTTCGCCGATTCACAGCCGCGGCAATTCAATGGCGGAGATTTTTAGGGCCAGTTCAAACGCTGATCAAAGCGTCAACGATTCACCTCGTCGATGCCACCGAACACGATGGCAAATTCTTAATATTTTCCGTTCATACGACAAGACTTTTGTAAAAATTTTTTTGTTCGCACGAGAACCAAAACCGAGTATTTCTCAAAGTGTGCGGGAAACTTTCTACTCTTCTAGTGATATTCGTACGACGGCTGTGCTTGTTGGCACGATTGGATAGAGAAAACAAAATTCAATTCGAATCGAGTCTCGAACGAATACGTCAGCGAAACCTTTTTTGATGAAAAGATAAGAAACGCCCGATAACAAGTAACGTTTTACTTAAGTGTCAAATATTTGACAAAGTGGATTATCTAGACAAAAATATTAAAATGTATTTAAAATTATTTGTTTAACGTCCACCTCTGATGTTGTTGCCAGGATCTTGTTTGTAGCATCGATATCGAAACGTTTTCGTTTTTCAGTCTTTCGAAGGTATCGTTACGCTAGTACTTGAGAAGAAAAATAATTTATTTTATAATCCACGAGTATAAGTAAATAACTCACTCGTATGTTGCGTAGCTTTTTATTTGCAAAAAGGGGTTTATAACAAGTGAAATATACAAGTTTAACGACTAAGTATGTTAAGGAACTGAAAAAGTCACCTGTATAAAATTTCAGAAAAATATGTTTTCACCTGAGAACCGATGTCCAGTGGTACGCTATATCGCATCTACAATCTCCTGAATATCATTATACAGGTATATCAACTACCTATACTCAAATATGGTAGTCATTTGTACTGTTATCGCTTACTGTATATATTGCTATTATTATAGAACATCTTGTAAATGTCAAACATCGAACTTTTAATTTAACACAATCTAAATAATATTTTTTTAATATATCTACTACTTACTGTTTCAAAAATACTAATTATCATGTAATCTCAACTTTCATCTTACAAACGAATTTTGTATGTCACCTATTTCTACGTGTTCAAGTGCTAATGGTACCAGCCACGGGTATAAAGCTATTAATAATGCCTTCAGTCTTACGATACCTTGAGTTCTACGTACACCTAGTTTAATGTAAATTATGCACGAGCCTGTGAAAATATTAGTAGATGAAAAGAAAGCAGTGCGACTATATGTTCTGAGGCGGAATATTCTGGTTTATGTTTTGTGCTATTCCATTGCAAGTTGCATCTGCAGTCATAGGCAACATAGGTGGGTATTGCATGTAATGCGGTTGTCCAGCAACTGCGTACCAGTGTTCTTGCATATTTTGCGGTGAAATATTGTACGGGGCTGGCTGGGAACACATGTACGGTGGACATAACCCGGAATAGGCTTGTGCATAATCTAATCCAGGACACAGATGGGGCGAGAATGGTTGTACGCTGGTGTTATCGGGTATGTCGGAATGCGCTAAACAAGGAATTGGAAAGTATGGATTCGGAGGATAGTAAGAATTCGTGAATGCGTCCACTTCGTTGGTATAATACGGTAGTCCAGAATACATGCTTGGTTGCATGTAAGAAGTTTGATACGAGTTCACCGTGTCTTGATTGGCTACCTGATTGGGTACCGAGCGTGTATGTTGAGAACTTGTACCGTTACTTTTCATCTCTTGCGATTTCGAATGCTTGAAATTCGATCCAGAATGCGAATACTGATTGTTTGGTTGTGTAACTTGTTGAACGTTACGATACCGATCTGTAAAAAAAAAAAAAGTTATAGTAAATACATTTTATTTCCGAAATTTAATGAAATATAAACGGGCACATACTGTCTGAATTCTTTTTAAATCGTGGACCCAACCCATTTCTATTTATACGTGGGGACTCTCTATTGATAGACTCCTGTTCCATTACTTTTTCACGCGACGAGTACGATGGATCTTTTCCGTCATCCCCTTTTGGAACTTCTGTTTTTTGCATCTGCATGCTTTTTATATCGTTCGCGCATTTATGCTCGTTTCGCTGGTAATCCTCTCTTTTTTGTTGCGTTATAATTTCCTCCTCGTTTTGAGAAACACCTTTTCGATAAGCACATTCGCAGTTCAGATATGTAACGAAACATATATTATATACAGATTAATCTGAAATTTCTTTACCTTGGTACCATTGTCCAAAACCGGGCGATTGTCCATTCGTCAAATAGTTCCAATTATTGGTTCCATGGAAGTACTAAAAATAATTTGAAATTAAGACGCTATCGATTTTTACATTACTTAACAACGATCGAAAGTGTCATACCTCTAATCCTAAGTTATAAAAAAATCTCAAGGTAAATGGATCTACAAAGAAAACAATATTTATAAATTATACTATGCGATTATACGCGTATAAAACGATATTTATCGTTACCTGATAATGGCAAGTCGCTGCCATTCACATCAACGCTCTTTTGTACAGAACAATTAATAGGACATATCATGTTGTCTACTGGATTATGAGGAACAGGTTCTCCTAATGAAATACAAATTATTGGAGCAAAGAACAATATTTTTAAACAATTCGAGACTTCTTAATAACATACTAGTATATGGTACACAATAGTTATAGTTTTCGACATTCGTTATATGATCAGAGTTTGAGTTTTTTATCGTATTATTCGCGGAACATGTATTTGCAAGCGAATTTTTTTCTTTATATTCTCTACCTTTTTCCTGCTTAGCAATGTCCACTGCAGAAGCCTGTGTATTATCGAGAACCATTCTTGAAGAATACTTGTCACCTGAATAATCGAGACAATTCTTTGATCCATACTTATCGTACGATTGTTGATTATCCACTTTTCTATAATAATAAATAACAAATCTGAATATAAATATCTTGTTACTTCAAGACGCGTGCCATTATTTTCAATATACGGAAAGTAAAACAATGCTTACAAAGATTCTTCTCTCCACTGAAAGTTATTTCTGTTAACATTGTTAACATTGTTATCGTTACCTTCATTTTTATCAATATTATTTGATAAACCGTTACCGTTAGAAACTGGCTGTTTAATTTTACGCAAATTTGGACTATACGTCTTTTTCCATTTTTGATCTATTAAAATGTGCAATAAACATTTTACAAAAAAAATTATATACATAGAAAGAATGATGTATTTTTAACTACTAACTTGAATCTAAAAGTACATTTCGTTTGCATACTGGTATCCAACTATTCTGTTTATTTTTCCTTAGAGGTAATGGTTTTAGAGCGCAATACGGAACGATTCTTTTCTCGCCTAATTCCTCGATGAAAACCAATACGGGACCCTGATTTTTACTCATTTCTTGTATGTAGCCATAAAGATCTTTTCCCTTTTTCTGTAATGCTTTCATATTATCATTACCATTGGTATCTTTTTCAAGAGTAGATACATAGATGTTATTGTTATTAGCTTTGTCAAATTCTTCTTCGTTGAATTCTATTTCTACCAAGCATCTACCACCGATTTGAAGTTCGTGACTATTGTGTTTAGTCCATCCTGCATTTTTTACCTCTGCAATATTAAAGTTTCGATTAATTTCTTTGATACGGTACCGTGACATTTAACGCAAAAACCCCTCGTTACCTCGTCTAATTTCATGCCATATGTCGAAATCGGTGTTACGATAAATATTAGGATCGAGAGCTTTCGCGACTCTATACGGAAACGGCGGTACGTTTCTTACTATAAGCTGTGTATCCTCAATCTTGTCGTTTCCACTTTCTACCTTGCTATATATCTCTGCAGTCAACTGACTAAACATGTATCGGATGAATCGACATTGCATTTCCCATAAAATACGAACGACAGAAATATTAATAGACTTACTCTCGCATTTCCATATTGCCTTTAAGGAAAAACTTATCGTGCCTGAACGTAGCAGTCCGGTCGTGTAACATTTTATGGACCGTAGTCTCTATATTGGCCATGTGAAATACATCCTTATAGAGGACTTGATAAACCATAGCTATAAACATAGTTGCATTTATACAATTATTATGTGGTTCTGAAAAATAATTGTACATAAATGTAATAGAATTCCTACATTGGCAATAAGCAGCAGTTGCGACTACATCCCTTGTATAAATGGTATCGTATTGTTTTTGCGGGGTATGGCATAAATATATAGTATCTTTGAAACCATTATTAGTGACGGCATGACGAGTTTGCTTTTGACCATTAAATATAATAAATTCCCTCTCGAAAAGCAACGACATGGCTTGAATTTCATTGACACCACCCCATTCTGTGAAACATGCCATTTGTTCTAGGTAATCGTCAAATGGAATCGTTATATTCTGAAGAAGAAATTAATTTCAACAATAAGAAGGCTATAAAAATAATTTACGTATATATATTTGTCTTTAATTTCTACGCGTAACAAATTAATTAATATGAGACACTTGGCGATCGAAGTGTTAAACTATAACGTGGTATATTAACGATAATTGAAAAATCTACGGAATATGAAATAAAATCTACCTCTACGAACAAGTGTTTCATTTTTCTCATAAATTCGACACACTTCTTTCTGACCCTTATATGATAATATTGTGTCATGTAAACTTGTTCACTGACTGCCCTAAACAAGCATGTCGGATCCTTGGGTGCATGTTTCCTAAAATACCCTTCGGTTTGCAACCATTCGTCGACAGGTTCCTGTGCACGTTTCGACAACTTTCTCGGCGATATTTCCATCTTACACTACCAAACTGAATAATACAAGAAATCCAGTCTTATTACTTTCGTGAAATGTAAGCGAATGTAAACATATTCCAGCGCTAGAAACTCTACCAAGGTGATCTCGAAGGTGATCGCTAGCGATCGCGTTTATCAAAAATTTGCGAATGAGTTTGATAATACTTTTCAACGATTTAGGTGTACCTGGTACAATAGAAATAGGCAGTAACGTCGAGAAATTCGATCGTGCGTAGAGATCGTCGATTGCGTCGAGACGATGAATAAAAACGAAAGTTTAACTGCTACTTTGCACCCGCGACAACGGCATGGCTCTACCAGAGGATCGGCAACAGGAACAGGCAACAGGTCCTTCTTCACGAGGTGTTGTTAGAATCGATTTCCACGAGACTATTGGACACCGGACGAAAATGACAAAATCAACCAATCGTGATCGGTTATTCTGTTGCTCTTGGTTAGAAAAGGACTTTACCCACCACCACACGTGCGAATAATTTGTACCTTTGTTTTATATTTTCGCGCGACAGTTTGAATGTCTTTTGTGGCATTCAAGCTTTTACCGTTAGAGAATAGAAGATGAACGATACTTTTTACCGAAAATGTTTCATTGCGTAAGAAATATTATGCTTTCGATTGCATTGTTATTACATGATCGGTTGTATATAATAAAAACATAATGAAAATTAGATAGAATAGTGTCTGGGCGACAAAAGATTCTTCGTTTTTACAAATTACTTTTTTTTTTATTCGTCATATTTTTTATCGGAATGACAATGCGACGTGTACGAAATATTAAAAAAGTACAATAGCCTGTTATATAAAATATGATTTTTACACAAATATAAGATCAACCGCTGTACCATTGCGATATATCTGTAACGCATGCAATGCTACCCAATTTTGTTGCTATCGAAAATAACGTTTGCCTGCGTGCAGAGCTTTCTTAGTATAAAAAGTACATCCTTTGGCGAGTTAGTGTATATATAGAGACGGATATTGATGCAGGCCCAAAATTATCTGACGATCGTTGATAACGTTACACATCGAACAGATTGCTTGTCCAAGTTTTTATTGTGTCTTAGTTAAGTTTGGGCCCAAACCTCCATCGTCGTTCCGTTGTTAATGGTTTCGTGTAAAAAATCGACTTGTGCGTCTCGCCGAAAGGAACGCTCATGGCGGTAGGATAAGTATATAATCATAAGATTACATTAACACAGTGTTTCGCATTCTCCTTTGTTTCCTGTCGGCAATGTATGAATAATTGTTATAAAATGTCATGATATAGAAAATGGAAGAAATGAGTCGCTGCTCCCTTTCTTTTTTCTTCTCTTTGTTTCGCGAGAGCTTCGTTTTAAGCAGCTATCTTTTCAGCATCGATCGCTAAAACAGAAAATAACGTCCCGTTTAATCGTTCAATAAAAATCTATCCTTCTAAATTTATAGTTCTTCAGAATTTATCAGAGTTATAATATTAAAAAATTTCACCTTCTTTGGTTGGCAAGACATTTTTCTCCAGCGTTTCCGCATGTTTCAGTTTCGCCGGATCGAAATTTTCAATTCCAGAGATTAACTCTTGCTTTCCTTTCTCCTGCTGGATAGCTACGTAAATCAATACAATTCACAATTCTATTAATAATGCTCACGTATATTCTTCATGCTTGCTTGACACTCTTTATCGTAACACGATAACAATTATGACAACAACGAAAATATAAATATAGAAGTTTCGAAATACGATACTGTACCATCTTTGTCGGGTAGTGGATTTTTTTCTTGGGTCTCGGTATGCTTCAAACTGGCCGGGTCGAATTTCTCGATGCCAGCGATCAGCGTTTGCTGAGTTTTTTCCGCGGCTACATCTATAAATCCGTAACTCGAGGTCAAAAAACGAAATGCAATATACGCGTATACGCGACAACCATAAAGCATAAACCATGGAGACCCATAGATCCGTACCAAGTACCAACCGTATGCAGATGACAACTTTGCTACGATAGCGTGCATGGCGGATGATAGTTTGAATGAAATATTACAATTAAACCTACAAAGGTTTTATTTGTACCTATTTCTATTGGGATCGAACAAATGGCGAAATATTTCGCGTGGTGTTAAATTGAATAATGCATGAAATAATTGTATATAAGAACTGTATAGAAAAGCTTGAAAATGGTCAATTGATCGATCGTGGCAAGTTTAGCGTTAATGGATGTGCAAAGCACAGTGAAAAACAATGTTGTTTTTCGCTATTTTAAGCGTATCATGGGATTATTTCAAAAACAGCGTAGGTGTATATTTACATATATACACATGAACGATAAATAAAAGTATCATCCTTATCCGTAAAAAAAAGGGTATTATCCTTTTAGATTTGTAAAATATAGTAATCGAAATAGAAAAACAAGAGTATATGTATATATATGTTACCACCTGGAAAACGGTAACGTTGGCAACCCTACATACAAACGATACGACCGAGTTTCCAGCCTACGCTGTTTTCGCGTTCTCTCTTGGCGAGGAACGTCGAGAAGTTGTATCGTTTTGTTATTGGGATATTTCTAAAACGTTTAACATAATTTGTTTATGAAATACAGTAGGTATTAGGAAAGAGAGAATGGATTGATCGATCACGCCACCTCATAGCACCAAAAGCAATCGAGCGTCCCCTGTTACCGACCAAAGCGGTTGATGATCCGACGGTAATACATATCGACCGATAAACACTATGATACCTTTGGCGTTGGGTAAAATAATCTTCTCCTTTGTGTCGGCATGTTTCAATTGATCTTGCTTAAAAGACTCCACATCGTGGATTAAATCAGAATGCCGTCGCTCTTGTCGTACGTCTACATATAATATTATGACTGTTACAATCTTGACGAACATATAAGTCGGTATCGAACAAAATGTAATCCACGATTACGATCATCGAGTAATCTGATTATTCCGAGTGATTATCGATAGTTTGTGAATTAGACACTGTTACATATCGTTTTAAATACGAAAGATACATTTGAGAAACTATATGTATATATCCTTGGAATGGAAATTAAAGCATATTTAGAGACAAGGTTATGTATACCTTCAGCGGAAGGTAAAACGTTCTTTTCGGCGGTCGCAGCTTTCTTCATGCAACCATGATTGAACCCCTCCAATTCGCTTTTCAAGTCTAAGGCTACTTTTGGCAGGTCTTTCAATGACGGACTCGACATGGTGGCTGTGCTGTGCTCCCCGATCTGGAATAGAGAATCAATCGTTACTGCTGATACAATTGTATTCGTTAAATTATTTCGATCGAACCGACGCGACAAACGAAATAAATAGCCGGCATAACCTCGACGAATTTTTTTAACGGTAAATTAAAACGTAATCGATTCGGTTAGTATTTAAATGTTACGACACATATTTTTTAATACGTTATGCATCCTGATTATTCGTTAATATACAGATAACAAATACTATTTTCTGATACTTTGCAACCCGCAAGAGTTTCCGCTTTGACAGCCGCGATACAGAGAACAAGATTACGCGGAGGAAGAACTTCCAATTACAGAGTGACACCAACGACTTGAACCGCACAATCTGAAATTAACCGTTGCGGTTTTTTTCTTTCTACACGAACGCGATACGTTTCTGTTTACCGCCTTGAGGGTAACAAAGAAGCTAGGCAACCACAAGACAATACGCTTTTTCTTCGTTGATTCCGTCGATATTCTTGAACAATTGTATCGTTGATGTTTTTGGTACGTATCCAGGAACGAGTCTTGGTGATTGAAATCGAAACAGAGAACGGAGGGAAACGGACAGTGGCGCGTTATCCTGTAGGCCAGTGCTTCTCAAACTTCACCTTGTACTAAAGCATGCAGTACAAAACAGTCTAAAGTCTAAAAGACCAACGAGTCCCGGATCGCGAGAGATGCAATCCGCAGGAACGTAACTGCCATAAATTCCGAACGAGTAACGGCACTGTTTCTATCGAATGCAAAGCCGAGCAAGTGTTGCACGCCTAGTATTTCCGGTCTCCCCGTCAATTTTCTTTTTTCTACAGACTAAATAACGGATTTGCCATAATTATGTCTGCACGTAGCTAGACGCGTTGAATATTAATACAATGCACGGCTTTCTATACACATTCTAATTAATGGACGTAGTAACTGGTGTGGAATGTACAGGATCGCATTAAATTCATTCGATTCGAAGGCAGATGTCAATTTAATCATTCGATTCGCTCATTAATTGCGTTTTAGGGAAATATTATTATTGTACTTCCAGAGTAGGATTTTTCTTTCTTTATTTTGTGAAAATAAAATAAGAAAAAAATGAAAAAAATTTCCATTCAAATAGGTTAAGAAACCACGTTCAGCGATAGACGAAATTAGCTATTCCGTGATAAATATTCGATGCCAATTGATGACACGTTTGTGCCAGCGATAAAAGAACAGAGTCGTAGTAAAACAATGCTAATCGTTTTTTCAAAGTATTCTTAAATATTTTGGAAGCTAAACTTACCCTTTGGTAGGACACTGCGATAATCTGTAATAATCTAGTAACGATTCGTATGGTGGCGCGAGGTAACCAAGGACGACGCAACTAATGTTACAGCATTTGTGACAGAAATGTACGAAACGAAAAATAGCTACCTATAATAATTATGACAACATATAAATTTCCAGAAATTGTTAAGCAAAGCTATTTTTTACTTTACTAATAATTACTTCATTCGACTCGAAACAAATGTACCATTTATCTCGAAGCTTCAGCGCTATCCACTGCTAAGCAACGCGTTACGAAGCGGAAGTAGCTGAAGCTCGGTACTTCCGGTTAGCGCTGGCTTCCATTTCGTTTCTTGTCACATATCCTTCGCGCATAATTTCTTACTGAAACATCGTCATTTCTACGAAGCAGGATTTTGTTCACGATTCGACTACCTCGATCGTACGCCTCTCTTCCTTTACAAGAAAAACTGTAAAGCACCACAAATCCAAACAATTTTATCGACACCGTAGTTGGAAAATTCAGCAAAATTAGACAAATAAATAAACAACAAATTGCTCTCGGTCAAGTATTTAAATCCAAGTTCTCCATGTTAAACTTATTTCGGTTTTCCTTCGATATTTGAATATTTCATAAAATTCTCAGCTTCGTACGTGCTCGAAGACGCGTATGTAAAAGCACGTGTCCAAAGAAACTGCGACGTTAAAATAAAGTTTCTGCGATGCAAGTCGAAAAATAATTGATAGCCTTCGCAGTCTTTGCACGTTCAGCGACTTTGAGACTCGTCGTATGTTCCTACATCGAATCCGTAATTAAAAAAAACTTTGGGCACCACTGAACCTACCCATGACTCATGCCGCGTCGAGTTCTCCCTTCCATTTATGTCTCCATTTTTTTCTCTCTATTTACGTCGTTTATATTCGTTACTTTCAGCATCTAGATGACTATTTTTAAAGGATAAAAATATCGAAAGGAAGAAGGAGCGATATCGAAGAAAGGACATATTTCTATATCTCGCGCATGAATCGAGTCACTGGCTAAAAGTCGCAAACCACGCTATTGGAATGACCGTGACATAACATTTTATGAATTTGTTGTCGTTTTTATCGTCAGATAAAACGTTCGTATCGCCCATAAATGTATACAATGAGTCACGAAATGCTTGCTACGAGCAACTATTCGATACCGTGAACATTGCGTTTAAAATAATTCTTGTTATGGCTTTAATATGAAAAGCTAGTAAACGAGTTTGAAAATCGAGTTGTCGAGAAATAGATAATTCTATTTTGATGCTATTCTATGGTATTTCTGACGAGGCCATATCTACTATCTATTCGTTTCGATGACGAAGAAGCTGGTGATTCGAGGCCCAAAACCGGGCGAATGATACGGCAGTGGTTTCAGGAGAGCGTTTCGAGAGATACATGTACCAACGGTGGGTCAGCATCGACAAGGCTGTGTATAGGTCCTTATATGGTAGCCGGTCGTATGGCTGTATATAGAGGAGAGAGCTCGAAAGAGGCCGAAACGCAACCGTGGGGTATGTACGCTCGCGCGTCCTTTACGTATTCCCTCGCTGGAATATTTCTCCTCTCCCTATCCTCGCCACGCGTGTAGGAGGCTTGTGCATCGAGTGCACGAGAACACGTACACGACATGCGCATGCGCGAGACGCGAGTTGTGCTTAACGGTAACAAAACGAAGAGGAGATATATCTCGATTAGCGTGGTACGGTTACGAAAGCCGCACGAGACGCGTGGTACACGCGAATCAAAATGTAACGATACGTTTCGATCAAATCACGCCTAGTCTCAACCACTATCATCGTTGCTCGCGTCTACCACTCTCGAAACCTTTTATTATTCCATTTACAAGGATTTGTTACAGAAAGAAAGCGTAACGAATCGGCAATTTATAATTTCAGGGCGCTGAATATGCTAGGCTCAGCCCTGTGATCGCAGGACAGGGAATTTCGCGTCGCGCGTTACGGCGTTAAGTCGGTCGATTTCACAGGAGTCGAGAAACCGACATTTCGTATCTCGTTCGGATTATCGCGGCAATGAGAGGAGAAATGAAATGCTCGGCACGACACGAAGCATCTGGAGAAATCACGATAAATTGTACTTGATCTCGCGAGGAGAAAAGAGGCCTGCGAGTTAATAAGGAAACTAGGTTGCCCTCGCCGACGCGCTAGCCGGTTTGCAGGACGCGTCGGTGTATGCCACGCTTCGACGAGTCATACTCGTCGCAACGGACTGAACGTCGGCGTCGCGCGAGCTTCGCTTCACGTCTAATTGGCTACCCTGGCCGAGAGTCATCCATAAAACGTAGTCGAAGAAATCTTGAAAGCACACGGTGACTCTGTTCGCGCAGAATTTCAATGTCGTTTACACGTTAACTGCTCGACACGTTCAGGGCCGGCGCTGGTAATTACCAGCGCCTTTATACAAGCAAAATTATCTAAATAATTATATGTGTATAATTAACTCTTTGATCTACACGCTATCTATCTCTCGATCGCTGGAGCCATAGTAAACAGAAAGGTAACAAGTCCAAACCAAGTACCACGAGTCTGACTCGTGGTTGTAGACCAAAAGGTTAACTGGATTGTCTTAAATTGCCACCTTTGCGATATAACTAAAATCAATTGTTTAATCAATCGTCAATTGTTATTTAGTCCGTGCTACATTCTACCGATCGTAAGCTTACTCGGCTAGCTCGTTTATACGCGATCACCTGTATCAATAAACACATTATTCATGGACTCAATAATGTTAGATAAATTGAAACACGAGCATTCAATTGAACACGATAATACAAATGTGTGTCTGCGATGATACACAGCGCGTCGCGTCGCCTTCCTGGGAGAATCATCGCGAGGAAAACAACTCGCCGCTTGCCAAAGGTTACTTGGGCATTGACTCGCGAAAGGGCATACGAGCACCTCTGCGCCACGTCTTTTACGACGCTATGCAACAAACTTTCGTCAGCATAACGTTAATAAATAACCTTTCGTAATGTAAAGAAGACTATCTGACATGAAATTTAATAACCGTCGAGATAGCGAGTAATTTGAAGAGGATAGTAAAATGTATTCGAATAAATGCTCTACGAATATAAATACATCATTTTACGAAATAAAAATTCGCTCGTCTCTGGCAGGATAACGTTGTACGAAACCGATCGAGCGCAGGCGCGCATATCCGGTGGATAACCGGGTAAAGAGAGATCTTACCGATCTTACGGGTAACGAGTTCGCGCGGGCTGCCAATTAAGTTGGGGTAATCGCGTTTAATGGAGGGCTCCAGTGGCGTATGCAGCGTTTCGGTTCCTGTGCGGTGCGGCTGGCCGCGTGTATCGACCGGTGGTGCCGCGGTGGGCGCATTCGGCCACCTACGTGCACGTAATACCCACGTAAAATGCGTTGCGACTTGCGACGATTCCGTGTCGCGCTCGCGCCCGAGGCGAATCACGATATGGACGCCCTCTCTCCCTCGCTTCTCTCTCGCTCTCCTGTGCGACCGTGACGGCTAACGAACCCTGGCCGTGCGCGTATCGTATCGAGCGGTGCCGCGAACGCTCAGGCCCGTACTATGTGTTACCAAGCGGCTCAGTTCAGAGCCGGCCTACTATTTGCGAGGCCCTTGCCAGAAAATATTCCGAGTAAAAAAATATTATTACGATTAAAAGTGAGCATGATTAAACGGTTGTCGATAATATTGAAAATTCTCGATATTCTTAATATCGTAGAAACCTACCGTCCCAGAATAATAGTTACAGTAGATAATGGTTATAATACAACGGGTTAATTGTAATGTAAATTTATTTAAACGAAGAAGAAAATTACGATACAGCTACACGAGTCCCTGGGGATGGTTATAATGTATAATCTTTATCTAGATGACGGATTCGAGTAACGAATAAATACGAACGACACTTTAATTGTTGCTTAAGACGTAGAATTTCAATGATGGAATGCTCTTATATTATTGCATAATGTTTAGTCCCAAATATCGTTGGGAATTTGATCGAGAAACGAGATATTACCGCTTAGATCGAATTTTAACGCCGCAAGGTATACCTATGTATATGTATAACCGTAAGAGGATCCCTTTTAGCGGTCAAGATTTCATGAACGAGCACCGCAAGATACACACCGTGAATGAACGGATCCCCTGAGGGAAAACCCTTTGACCCAATGTCGTAAATTGTAGACGGTTTTCGTCGTTACGCGTTCGCGATACGGTATCCTGATCGCGACACTTACCGACGAATAAAGGTGCGATATAGTCGCGCGAATATTTCTATTGCTAAGTTCACGAGTCGTATCGTGAATTTTTTTTACATTTTTCGCCAACACGTTCTAACCTAGAAAAATGGATTACGAAAAAGCAATTCAATGATACATATATGATACTTATTTATTACGTCCTCCGGAAAAGGTACTTCTTTCACATGTTTAAACTATTTGTTCGAAACGACCATGTTTTTGAATGTTTGAAATTCTACGAAAATTATTATTTTAAATATAATCTGCAGCTTTATTTTTCTATTTGGAAATATTATTCCAAGCCTCGCGACGCTTGTAAAAAATTCTAATCTGGCGTTAATATCAACTAAATAATTTTTGAAAAATATCAAAATGTCGCGTCAATGTTTAAATTCTTGATTACTGTGGTTACACGTAAGCGCGTCTCAGCTGTAAATGAATATTTAAATTATGTCCTAGTCACGGATCGACCTTGAAGATTCTGAGAGTATCAAGGATATTTCTATCGTTGAATGTGAATGAAAAGGTGATAGTGTGCGTGTGGTAGACACAAGAGTTGAATCAGAGGGAGCGGTCGAAGGGTGGCAGACGGTTTCATCGATTGGCAATGCGGGGGTCGCAGAGTGGGGTTCGTGAACTCCGCGGCTATCTATATGTACTACATAACGTATCGACGACCTCGGCTTTCATGGTCACTGCTAAAAAGACCATTTTTTTATACCCGGCGTGGGAGTGTTCTTTTTCCACCGGTATAAACATTTGCAGGTTCATCCTACGTTTGAACGATTTGGAAACACGAATTTATAAATTCTCGCGAATCGAATATCATTTTTGTCAACATTATGCTGCAAACAAAAATTGTTAAAAATGTTCCAAGTATAGCAAGTATATCAGACATCGATAAACAGCTACACAAAGTATTTTTATAGAATTGGATCGACTCGTTAATTCTACCACAATAAACACCAACCATTTTCTTGACGTAGTACGACTCGATAAATAGAATTCGTTAAGTACTTATTCGTTAAGTACTTCTCGCTCGCCTTGAAGTCAACCAACTCGTCCTGGACATGATAAGATGCAAATACTCCTCAACTCCCTTATGGAAGAAATGGCGCATAAAAATGCGTATACTTAATTACGAATAAACGCAACTCACGTTTCAACGAGATCTCGACTAGTTTTCATGAAAACACTTTACACTTTACATTTTAAATGATTTAAAACTATCTTTAAAATTACTTCTCGATGATATCTATCTCGGCGATGCGATTGATATTTGAATCTGCAGGTTGTCGAAATAGCTTTTCCGAGACATTAGCTACGAGAAAGCTGAAAAGTTACGCGAAGCCCTCAAAGAGAATGGAAGCTTGGCAAAAGGTTAATTTTTGAAGTGATCCGGGCCGCGTCAAAAGACGGGAGAAACACTCGTATTTAACTATAAGCGACACAAGTGTGCTCGCCACTCGGCAACGAGAAACGCATTTGCGTGCCTGATGCGCAGCGAAGTGCATCTGTCAAAACCACGCCCTTGTCCCATCGCCCTAACGTTCCACAGAAACCCAGCCGGTAACTATATACGTGGCTCCTAAAAGTTCCCGGAATCAAGGCTTCTTCACTCGTCACCCCTCCTACTGTTTCTAAATTTACCGAAAACACATTTCACTCAAACAAAATTCAAACGATCAAACAAATATTCTCCATTACGAAATATTTAAACGATACGAGGTCGAAAATTTATCGACTGCAGACCGACGGAACCGTGTAAATGTAAATGTTCGTCCTATTGATAGTATTTCGTTGTCATAGTTATTAGGATGAAGTTGAAACACAGGTATCGGCTTTTTCGAATTCTCTTCAACAACTATTTTTATAGAAATCAGAGTATTATTTTGTAACTGCTATGTTCCAATTTACAATTGACAAGATATTCCTCAACTATGCAGAACTGGTTTTATTCATACGATACTATACGGATAACCTCGACGTTTCGGCCCATACTCGGATTCTCTCGAGGTTATCGCATACCATCGGATGAATAAAAACAACACCGAGTAATCTAATTAAGAAATCTCAAACCTTCGCGAACCGGTACTCTGTTATTGCGACTTTCCAGGTGCGCAGAGTCTGAAACCAAATTTCGATGCATCGAGTTTACGCGTGAAATATAATTCGATTCTGTCGGTAGAATAATCTAAAGTTTATTTCTTGCAAGAGATTTAGTATTTACATTAGAATTGTGTTTATTTCTATCGGATTCTTCAGTCCACCCAATATATCAAAATTGCATTCTACAGCACACGGAAGGGTAAGTAATCCGATTAAATTTTTCGCAATAAAACCAAGAAAATCTGACGAATCACTGAAATTAATAAAAACGGGAATTGAGGAAAAATCTGTTGGGGTAAACGTAAGATCGACGATACACGGAGAGCCTACGAGAGATTTGACCACACCCCTCAATTTGCGTTCGTCGAAGCAAGTCGATCAATATCGATTCGAGATCGCATCGTTAAAGCCAAGTTCTGTAGCGTACAGATCGAGAAATTGACAGAGAACCATGGACACCCGTTCGATGATGACCTACCGAGAACGTCTTGGTAGTCTTTCTTTTCGGAACATAAAAACACATACCACGCACGCACGCAAAACACAGTAATTCGTAATTCTACCGCCTTTCTTTGAGCGCACGAAGAAAGCCGGGCCGCGTGTACCGCAACAGCGGTAACATTCACTCGAAGAAAGCTTTACGATATACCTAACGATTTAGAACGATCAAACGGAATGTATCACGGCGAAGAGCACTGACCTGTCAGTTGTCACTACAAGAGGTAGGCAAAGAACACCGTCCAGCCCAGAGCGTTCAAGGGTAGGAAGGAGACGGTACACTGACTGACCGGCTAGTGATTCCGCGGCACGTAACACCAGGTAACACCGGCGAGCCACACACTTCCCTCTGTCGATCCTACGCTCGCACTGATCCCCCCCACTACAAAGTCCGACCCCGAACTACAGCCAATCGCGAACCATCATTTCTTCTGCCCCACCACACACTCGATTCCTCCTTCTAGCCATCGCACGTTTCCTCCAATCCAATCGTCTCCTTGACCGTCATCGTAGGGTGGCTGACTCACCCTTCGCGACGAGTATGATTGCATTTCATATTCGATGCACGAAAAATAAGTCCCACGTTCTTCCAAGTGTAAACGCGCTTTTCGCTGTTTTTATTTACCCATTGAACCATATTCTTCCGATTAGGCTCATGTACACGCGCGTACACGTATTTTTGGTTAGATTTTAATCACGGCTCGAGGAGTTTTTAATGATAACGTTTCTATTTCTGACACAAGGGGGAAAGGGCTGAGGACTTGTAGGGGTTGACGAGCTCGAGTGACTCATCGTGCAGTTATCCCAGCTGCGCGTCATATGGTGGTCCCGTTGGGTATTTCCAGTGCCTGGAAATAGTACAGGAAAAATCACAAAGGGCTAGTCTTTCGCTCGACGCACTTCTAAAGCTTTTATTGCTCGCGTTGGGTCATATCTGACCCGGGAGATAACAGTCGAACACCCTAAGATATCCAAGTATCTATCTAGCTTTCTACTTCGTAAATACAACTGTTTTATCTATAGAGTACGTTAGTGCTGTTCGGTACAATATCTGGAGCCACGGTACATACTTCCTCGCCATTGAATCTCTGTAATTCAAGACCATGGCTTGAACCTGGTGACGTAGCATAAAGCAGATTTTCTACATGCAAACGTTACTGGCGCCAAAAGTATGCCAGTCCAATTATTACATTTTAATATGGAATAAGCTAATTTTTTAATTTATTTACATACAAATTTGTACAATGGGTCAATAACTAACCAATTTTAGAATATAAATGTATACATTCGATAACGAACGATAGCGTAGAACTTGAAGCGTTATTTTACATACCCCATCGATATCGAGCTACATTCGTTCTTGGTTGATCTTGGATGCATTTGTGGGTTGATTAATTTTATGAACCTACAGCTCAGTAGCACTCTTGTGATTATCATTAATTATAAAGATGGCGCCAGATGCGAGGCGAACTTGGAGTCGATCTACGCTGTCAAAACAAACTATGAATGAAAACGAATTACTGTCAGACGCACAAGAAATTTTAAACATGGACCTCGGTGTTAATCCAGAAAGACAGAGATTCCCATTCTGCATCGTCTGGACTCCGTTGCCGCTTATAACGTAAGTTAAGACGCAAACTAACCTATAGACAATTAGACTCTTGGATTTCTAATCGATCATCGCGTCAAAGCATATTTAAATCGAGGTTATATCTGACCGTAATCCAATTTACAAATATTTTTCGTTTCACTGTAAGGTATGTTTTACCGTTCATTGGTCACATGGGCATCGCCACTTCTACCGGCGTGATACGAGATTTCGCAGGCTCGTATCATGTGTCAGAGGATAATATGGCATTTGGAAAACCCACTAAATACTGGCAATTGGATCACACGAAAGTCGAAAGAGGTGCTCAGGCGTGGGATAACGCAGTTACAGAAGCTAGCGAAATTTATAAATCTAGAGTGGTTAGTGTTTCTACATACCGTGTCAACTGGAATCTTACAAGCAATGGTTTATATCTCGTCTCAAAGTAAAATATTAAATCTGCTATTTCCTTCTTTTACAGCATAATCTATGCTGTGACAACTGTCATTCTTACGTAGCTACAGCACTGAACCTAATGTCGTACAATAATTCAAATAGTTGGAATATGGTAAAACTCGCATTTCTTATACTCGTGCATGGAAAGTACGTAAGGTAAGAACTCGAACTGTCGATGTTTCGTTAATCATTGAACACGAATAAATACGTGTTTTTCAGTTTTTTAGGTTTCCTTAAGACTTGGATGCCATTTTGTATACTTGCAGCTGTTGTAACATCGGTTTGTCTAATTTATTAAAGTTTACCGCGTGTTAACGACCGAAGACGGAAACGTTTCGTTACAGAAAGAGTACAGTCGTCGTTTAAATTTATTTAAAACGCGCAATGACTTTCTAAAATTATACATATGTTACAGATGCATATAACGTTGTGGTGTATTATACAATATAAACTTAAGAGTAATGGCGAATGATATAGTACAATATAAATGTGTTGCTTTACGCATCTTCTCTCGATAAAAATAAATTTTTACTCGTAAACCAGAGCATATCGAAACGTACTCTTCTTCGTCGGTCTCGAATAGGGATGTTCAATTCTAAATTGTTTTTCCAGAAAATTCGAAAGCAGCTAATCTCATAGTTGACCATCACAGTTACCTTTAAAGTTAATCTTTATCTTTAAAGTTACTACCTTTAAACTAATTGCTAATAAATAGAAATTAATTTATTACTAAATTTTTGGCAAATTTATTCCGATGTAGTCTGAAATATAAATATCCAAATCTAACTTAATGATTTTACTAGCTAGAGATATAATTATTAACTAAATAGATTCATCAAGATCATTTTCAACAGATCAATTTTTTTGGCCAATCCATTCTTATTAAATTCTACATCGATTCCGACATTCCTATCTCGAACCGTAATCGCGAATGCGACAATCATTAGTCTGACTTTCCGTGCAGATGACATAACGAATAAGAGAGTAAAAACTTTGGGCATAACTGTGCACAAAATAGGATAGCCACAAACATGAAATAATGTTCTGTGGAAATGGCATGAACATCCACAGATGTTCTCGATTTGTATCCATCGAAAAACGTAAGAGTATCACTCGTTCGTGCTATTCATTTCCGCTATCACACCTTCCTCGACAGTGAAGTCGTACTTATAATTTTGATTTTGTATATTCTCAATGAACGACAAGATTTCACTGATTCTAAGTCGATCGATCTCCAAATCGTTATTCATACTGCTTTCTAGTTGTTTGGACATTTTAAAAGGTACACCGTTCAAGTAATGTGTACCATCGCCATGATTGTGGTCTTTCGTAGAGTCGATAGGTAAGGTAGACGAATAAATTGGAACCGGAGGGATGCTTGGATACAGATTGTTGCCAGGATACACAGGTGCATCACTGGCTGTGACTGGTGGCGGTGGTGCAGGCCTTTTTTTAATAAATACAAATCCTTCTGGATTGTCCGAAGATTGTTCTTCTTCCACAGATTCAGGTGGTAAATCCTTTTGGTACTTTTTCTTTCCAAACAACCAAGCCATTATCTACCAAGAATTAGCATTAATTATTCCTTGCATAATATAAATGATTCGTCATATTGGAAAAATGAATCAAAATATATACAGGTTTCGCAAACATAATTTATTATTAAAAATGCTTCTACTGCCAACTTGGGTCGGGTTGTAAATTGTTAAGAAGAACGGTATTTAAACCTAAAATATGAAAAATTACATTCATTAGGCAAGAGGAATTTTCGATAGATTAGTTGCAAAGTGCAAGTTAAATGGAAAAACATAAAAATGCTTACGTAAAGCAAAGTGTCCTCAGAAGTAGAACGCGTCGAGTATCGAAATAGAGGGAAACTATTGTGAAATCCAATATGTAAAAGTCTTTGATACATATGTATGTTCAAATTGCGCGTCCTATACTTAGAAATAAACACGATTTTGATAATGTCATATTTTAGGTTAGATCACTGTTGTTAATGTTGTTAAAGTGACAGAAAGTTGGTAGTCGGAACGTTTAAAATAATAAGTTATGTTTACGAAAGATATATACATTCTTATTTTAATAATTATTTCCGCTCGTCTCGAAAAATTCGAGGTTAACTCCACCAAGTGAAGCAGTTGACATTAGAAATTTTAAGCGATGCGACGTCAAAGCCACGTACAATTACGATAGTGATTCATCCTCCTCGAAATAAAGGTGAAGAAAGAATGCAAACTTACTCACATGCAAAGCGATAGAAACCGTGCGTGGAAGGAAGTATAGGGTACAAATTTTCTTTAAGATGTGACCATCCTGTGAGACCGTTGTTTCGATAAAGTGTCGTAAAGAATAACGGAACTCGTTAACCTTAAGAACTAGTGTTCAACTAAAAAAAATACGTTTGTAACTTTAGTTCTTTTATCACGATCGATCGAGAGTAATCAAACAAACTTCTTGAAAACGTCATGGATCTCCAAAGCGAAACGCTTCAATCACTGTCCGTTAGATGTTAGCACCAGGAAGTAAAAGTGTGGGTATCGAGAATAAAATTTTGTAGTAGATAAGAAATAGTATTCGATTTTCGTGTGGCATTGATATGGTTTATCGAATGCGTTTTAAACTTTAAATTATATTGGTTCGTATTGATTTGTTCGTTTTGATTTATATCGAGAAAGATGGATTTATTGAAAAGAATACAGGGTTACAGACTGTAATTCGGTTTGAATTGTTACCAGGGACTCCCGAATGAAAAGCCTCTAGATCTTCGTGCCAGATGTCTCCATCGTAACGAGCGAGTGAGAAAATAAAGGGGGGTGGGGGAAGAGACGGAAAGACACAACGTCATCGGTGCGTTCCTTGTCGTTCGAGGTCGTTGAAGGTACACCAGTCCAGTCGGTAGTTGGCAAGCCTGAGACAATCCGCTAGGTTGTAGGTTAGATATAGCTCGTCGCTAAGCTAATACGGTGGTGGCGACGCGAAGATCGACAAAACGGTTCGCGTGGAATCGTGAAAAGTTTGGTGGATTAGTTTATGCGTATCATTCGTTGGAATATCTTGGGAGCATTCTCGGGTCGTTCGCAGAATCCGATTTGCGCGTTCCTCGTGTTTGGAAACGCATGCGTGCTACCAAGGTAACGAAGTGCGTCTGGCAATAATCGGACGGGACTGTTTTAGTTGTACCAACTACGTCGAGGTAGCAGCTCGATCGCATTGTTTTTATGTTTCCCATGTGTGTACATACCATGCATATACGCTCCATCTGAGGCGTATATCGCGACCGTCTCGCGAGTGTCCAACGTTTTGTGCCGTCCACGCGTCGAGTTCTTACCGAGTGTGTCTGTGCAGGAGAGGAATTTTACACGGCGACTTGTCGCGAAACAGCTGAAACTCACGTTCTTCGCGAAGGTGTGGCAACGTTACCAGTGAGTCTCAGTATTGGTGGATTTCTGCGTACCGACCATTCGCTCGCTTTCCTGTTTTGCTACCTCCCGACTCTGCCTTCCACCCCTCTCCTCTGCCCCCTCGCCGCTACTTCTTCCCTCCTGTTCGCTTTCCCTCTTTGCTATTTTTTAACTCTCCGTCAGTCTTACACTAAATGTAATCCGATCATTACGATTACCAAACAGTCGACAATCTTAACGATCAATGAAATTATCCAACGCTTATCATTTTCTCATATACCATATAATTTAAAGTGCAGATTTCTGAAGAGCGAGCGAATCGTCTTAAATTTCCGGGTACAATTTTTTTAGCCTATTCATCGTACTATTTAGAAGTCGTGGAAAAGACCGATCGTACGTTTTCAACGAAATCAAAGTATCGGCAATGTTAATTATTATTTTTCAATGAAATTAAATGAACGACACGCAATCGGAATCGGCAACGCGATTAGCTCTGAAATGTTAGGAATTACTGATTCGTCATTACCGATTACGAGTGTATACGATTACCGAGTAATTTGATAAAATTGCAAGTGACGATTACGAAAGTAATTACGACTCGTAATCACTGGTCGAATCTGTTCTTCTGGTGTCCTAGCTGTCTCGGTTCGTGCGTCGTATTTTGCCACGTGTCGCGCGATCAAATTCAGCCTAACATTTCGCGAATCGAACGTTTACCTGCACGCGACCAGACGACTTTTCTCGTCAGAGACGGTCGTTAGACTCGAGATGACGTAAAATTGGATCTTCCATTTCGGCAGCTCATTCGAATTACGTTTCCGTTTTCGTTCTCGTTTTGTTAAGATTAACGCCACAGAGACCGAACACCGACACCACGGAACAGTTTAACGTTAGATTTGCAGGGATTTTTTAGCAGAATTATTAAAATTATTTAGGAGGCTTAGGTAAAAATGAATCGAAATGACCGTCTTCTCTAAGCCTAGTGTTAACAGACGCGAAACTCTTGTCCCCGTATTTTCAGGTCAAGACTGGCGCTAAGCAAATTAAACCGATGATACGCTGTCTAACGGGCTAGTGTAGTTTACGATAGTCACGACAAGTACAATTGCCTCCATACGAAAGTTTGCTAAATAATTAACCTTGGCTGTGAACTTGTGCGAAATATTTGAAATAGGGCCCTGAAATTTCTAAGCCCAGCACTATCTCGGATACTTGTTAGACGCAGCGTTGCCGGGTCTTTGCAGATGTATATCTGCATCACTTTTTATCGGCCGGTAGATAAAGGAGGGAAGAAAGACACTGCGAAAACAATGTAAAGAGCGGCAATATTCGAAGCGTAACATTACGAGGAGCAATTTTTTCTCGCGTAGTTTGTTGTAACGCACAAATAATTTGCAAAGCACAACGGAAATTGAGAGAAAAAGATTTTTACTTAACCGTTTAACTTGAACTGTCGCGAATAAATCGCTGCGAATTGGTCTCATTAGTTGTTTGTCGTTCCAATGAAGAAAACGCCTGTTTCTGACACACGCCGATGGCGGGGAATCGTCCAAGCTCGATCTCCGGCAACGAAACGAGTCCATTTCCCAGCATCTCTAGTGTTTCCCTAATTCCCATTCAAGGTCAAAGTACCCGTAAACCAGTGGTAGCAATACACTCTCACCTGCATCGTTTTATCCGTTTTGTCATCTGTTATTATGTAAATGATATTGGCGCTTTTGTTGCTCAGACTACGAGAAGACGATTTGTTCGCCAAGAACGCAAATATTTGGGCAAATATTTGTCTCATTCGATGGAAATATATAATACCAGATAAAGGCATGAATTATTCCCCTCTGTATAATTTACTTTATTAATTTGTCCCATTTATCGAAACTAATATGGACGAATATACTCGTTCCGAACTCGGTATATTTTTTGTCGATTCGCGACGCGCGTTGCCTAGGAAAAAGATCATTCTATCGGTAGCGAGAAACCCATAACCATGGACGTTCGTTATCGACATTTTATCCAATAGTCCGCGAACTCCGACTCAAACTCGTATTTGACTTCCTGTTCGAACTACCACATCCAGGAATACAAGAGGGCAGCGTTTCTCAACCTGGGGCCCGCGAATGCGTTCGCAAGGCTTCCCAACATCTCGAAAGGAAATACAATTACACTTTACAGAATCAGGTTAAAAATGACAAAATTCGATTCAATCTTAGGTTTCCTAACATTTATCGCAGTCCTTACGATTTAGCTTTATTTTATGTTTTTTGCACTTAATTTATATGTATCGCGAAACCCTTTCTCTTCGGCTGATTTATAACGATTACTTTTATCATTTTTGTTTTTAAGTAATTAAAAACTGTGAAAACGATGTACCGAAAACTAGCGCGAGGTTCGTGTTAATTTTCTTCGGAGAGCTCGGGGACCGTCGATGGAACGCTACTTGAGAATCACTGGAATAAATGATGGAGGCGAGTGTGTGCGAACGCGCGCGTGTCGCATACTGGTGTGCAGAACAGCGATCAATGTGGCTCGTTCGTATAGCAACTTTCATTACATATTTAATAATCGGCTTGAATCGAATCGCGAACACAACGTTGTATCTTCCGTGTTTATCCGCGCATACATACGAAAGGGATGTAAAACACGCGGGCAACATACCTAGTAGACGCAACTAGGGTTACCATCCTTGGATCATAAGAAGAAAAGTACGCTGCTTTACCTTTCGACTGCGGATCGGAGCTGAGACTACTCGAATGTTGACGCGTTGTGTTAAAGATCACTCGATTATTAATAATGGTCGTATCGAATTTTTGGGGACAACTATTACAACAGAGAATTAATTTCATCGATCCGTTAGTTTGCGCTCTCTCTCTCTCTCTCTCTTTCTAATCTCACATACATAATTGTACGTGTGATAGGTACGCGTTAATCTTGGTAGTTTTCGCATCGATATTCGAATTATATTCGTCGTGAAATTCTAATAGTAGAATACAACAAATTCAACGAGTATTCCCAATCGCAGAATAAGGCAAGCTGGTGGACGTTGGGGAAGTTTGTAGTTGACGGTTCGCATTTCGATGTCGAGCGCAAATAGATTAGGAAAATCCCGCCGATCATCGGGTGAATCGACAACTAGTTGCCTCTTCCTACTTTCTCATCGGGTATATCGGCCGCCTGATCCGCATCGACGAGCAATCTGTTTCACGCGATTACCGAACGACTGTTCGAAAGATCGTCATGGAATTCGGTGTGTGTGAATGGGGGGGGGGGGGGGTGTGAGGGAGGAGAGGGAGGCACTTTGTTCCAAAATAGATGGATAAAGTTCCGAGAATAGACGTGGAACGCCTCATCGAATTTTTCTTTATTCGAATATCCGCGTGCTTTGGTGGTTTACAATTCTGGTAGTGCGTTTGTTGTAGCTTGTCCTAGTTTCTAGTATCATCTTGTAAACAAATGTATTTACACGTGTTTATACCAGTGTTAGGGATGCCCAGATTTTTCATCTTTTTATCCCATCGAGTTTATCTTCGGTTTATGCTTATTTTCCTAATCCTCGTAGAGCAGGTTCCAGATAAAGCGATTTTCAGGCTGTTTATATAAAACGAGAAGTGCGATATACGGGCTTCGCGAAATGTAGACGTTAATAACGTTTCTATTGAAATATAAAGAAAAACGTTGGGTGGATCATCATTTTGTCCCGCGATGTAAATAAATCTAGACGAGAAGCGCGATGTTTCCGTCGATAGTTGGTGCCAAAAACGACGCGTCTTAACTGTGCGTCACGGGCAAGGTTCGACTCGGTGGTTAATTTCACGATTAGGTCGCGTCAGCCATGAAATGTAGAAAAAAAAAAATATGTAGAAAAATATTTGCATTTCAGGAAACGACGTATGCGTCGAACAAGGAAGAGGGTTACGACGTTGCGACGTTGACGGTAAATGCAGGGTACGGTGAATGTTGGAGAAAACAGAATGTCCAGCGAGCAACCGCGAACGAGCGCCGTTGCGACCAAAGGTAAGTCTCGCGCGTTTCTTTTTTCTCGTTCGTTCCGCTTGGTGGCGTCGTCGCATCTTCGAGTAGGAGAATCGGCAAAAATAATGGCTCATTTTCACGTGTTACGGGCTATGCACTTTTAATTCCGTGACATAAGTAGCAACGAAGACGTATTATTATTACTAGACTGCGGATTTTATGCATTTTATGCATTTTATGCATTTTATGCATTTTATGCACTTGTACAAAATGAAATGAAAATATTAGTATATTAATTGTAGAATACATGTATTCGATATAAAATCCACAGTCTAATTACTACTACAGCAAAAGTAAAATACATAAACATCACGACCAATTATTTAGTTGCAAATTGGGTCGAACCATTTTATTCTTAATTTCTATTATTTCCATCTCGAGTAATTTCTAAATAGTCGTTGGCGTTATTACGATCGTAGATTAAATTTTCGCGATGAAAAGAGAAAATGATAAACGGAGAGACTTCGTGTACCGAGTCACAATGTTCGTCGGTAAGTAACAAATTTATATCGCGACAATTAAGTTACGTTGAATGTCACGGCATTAAAAGCCATGACTTTATGTTGGGTGGAAACAAACCTTAAGCGAGTCGTTGGTTAGTGCTGCGCGATCGTCGGCTGACCGTGCGTACTTTTTTCGAACTATAGACACCATAGAGGGATCGTAGATGGCGTACTACATAGATTCGTGCATCGAACTGGACATCGTGCGTTCCGTGAGACGGTCACGTGAAAATCTAAAGAGAACTACGTGACCGCGGTAGGAGCGTGTAATTTTATTGAGGGACGATAGGGTAAGGGGAGGGATTTTTACACATAAAAATTGCTTTGGTTTGCGTGTATTAAATTAGAGCAAAAATAAAATAAAAATTTGTTGTTCGACGGATCAACGAATGTATACCGATTTAGATGCAAAGATTCACGTCCGAAAGTTACCGAGTGTTAATTTTTGTTACGCTCTGAACGTGAAAGATTCCGACAAGAGTTTCGCCTCTGTAAAAGTAGACACTCTGTGATTCCATGGTCGCTCGGTCCCGGGCAGAGCGGGGACGTTGGCGAACGCCAACAGCTTTCGCTTTACGGCTGATCGGGGAATCATTGGCGCGCTCTCGACGTCAACGCGGAGGTTTCATTCATCGTTTGGTATATATTTTCGATCCGTGCCACCCCTTCCCTTTCGCGATCGCACTTGTTGCCATTGAGCGTCGGGGCAAGTCGTGCGCGTGCATAGATCATCGATGCGACTACCACGCGTCGCAACCAAAGAGATCATACGTGTGTATACACCTAGATAGAGTAGCCAAGACGGTCGAGAAAGTATCTGTATAAGTATCTGTTTATCCGTATAATCTGAAAATGGAACAAATTTACTTGGTTGTCCCAAGACATCGAAATCTATCAAAACTTTTATTACCATAATTCTATTCAAGATTTTCCTATTTTTCAACTACATCCAATACTGTGCATAAAATCGCGTAATTCCAGTGTGTGAATACCTTGCGAAATACGATATAATAAACGTAACCGTGTAAAGGCCTGAAAGGAGTTAGCAAAGGAGTAGACGAGATCTGCAGATGAAACGAGCGTAGCAAGAGAGGGAACGAGACGCGCAGAGTAGTTATTATTTTCGACGAGTAGCTATTTCGGAGCTCGAACGATTTACCGACCCGGTCGTGCGGTGTTGTGGACGGGTGGGGGCCGAGGGATGATGACGAACGGACAGGTATAAATAAATATCGAAACGTAGCGGGGATCTTTCGATCCGAAATAGATCGTCGATCGTCGTGATCCGTGATCCGTCATGCGTCATCCGTCATCCGTCATCCATCGGTCGTTCGTCGTTTCGAAGCCAATGATTTTGCGACGATGCCGTTGAGCGGGGGGCGGGGGGGGGGGAGGGAGGGGACATCGCGCGCCACGGCGGCGCAACGTTTGTCGCACGGACATACGGTTCGAGATTTCTATTATTAGACGGCCCGATCGGGTATACGGGCATCGTCAAGGCCGCGCGGCGTTGCGAAACGATTATCGGTGGCACATGTTACGACCGCGCCACCAACTAAGTACCAACCGAGCCGAATCGACCGACCGAGACGATACGAGCCGACCTGACAATCAGTGGAGGCGCGATCGGTTCTCTATCGTTTGCGTTTCCCCCTAATCGCGCGCGAGCTCTCGACCGCGTTGTGCTCGTTGATCACTAATCGACCTGGAACCAGTGAAATAATGCAATCCTTAACGCGTCGATAGTCACTAGGAATCGACGTTAGACTTTCCTATTCCTATTCCTACCAAGAAAAATAACGATCACTTTGTCATTACCAAAATGTTATTTATTGACAAAATATATCGAAACTTATTTCTGCATAAATACCGCACCACTTTATATACTCGTATTACTTAACGACAAGAAACGTGAAATTATGAAACAACGGCCCCCGCAGTTTTTTTTATACGTGGTCTTTAAGGGTATTCCAGTCCTCGGAATGGATCGATACAGGGTCATCGATTCCAAACGTAAATAATGCCCATTGATCCACGTTATTTTTATCGATAATTTCGCTCGAGTAACCACGCGATGTCTACGAGCGAATGAAATTTATTTCGCGGTCAAATAGGTGGGAACGGAACACGCGTAAATAAATCCACGCGTCGCCGTTCTCTCGCGCATGAGACTTGTGTAAACAAACGCTTATTGCTTTCAAGTTTTGCCCCGAAGCGCATGTAACGCGAGACTCGTCGACTCGTTGATCTATCTCGCTCGCTCTCGCTGTAATCCTTTCGCTTTTCTCGTCAGACGGTTAACCCGTGGCTCCGTCACATCTCGAGTTCAGAATCTCTACTGAATCAGCTTTGGAGTACGTTCACGTTTCCAGTTTTCACCCTCGAAAGCGGAAATAATTGAATCGACCGTTTAAGAAAAAAGAACGGTAGTTTTGGAAAGGGGATCGCTGAAATATCCTTTTCGATTGCTATAGCTGACAAACATTGCCAGATGTTTGTTTACTTGGTTCCGTTGGCATTTCGTCTAGCGATAAAATGGGTGTCCCGTAGGTCAACAGGTGCGTTTCGGTACGTAGGCTATGCGTCGACTTGTCATGTGCGAGCCGTGCCGCCTTACGATATGCCCAATCGTAATTAACAGCATCAGAAAGATTCCTATACCTTTGAGGGTCATGATCTTGCGCGTATCGTGCTCGGGCGACGCTGTCCACAAAAGAAACTCCACCACGTCCTTTGCCATTTGCGACTCGGTGGCTGGTACGCCGTCGTCGTACTCGACGCATCCTTCGAAGAACATCTGCGAAAGTAGGAAAGAAGTAGCGCGTTTGCCACTTTCCTATAACTTCTATTATTAAAAGTACATAAAAACGTTGGCTGAGCTATTTTATTGTTGGCATTTGTTTCGTTAACGTCAACGTCAACGTCAACGTCAACGTCAAACTTACCGGCGCCATCGTGATGATACCTCCGGGAAAGTAAACGTTAAACTGTTGACCCTCGCCTAAACGCACGCCTGCTGGCGGCTCGTACCAGCCAGTCAGCAAGGAGAACATGTAATCGGTACCGTGCTTTCGCGCATAAATCAGTTGCGAAAGATCCGGTGGATAAGCGCCGAAGTTTGCTGCCCTGGCTGCTTCCTCGTTCGGAAACGGTGATGGGATTCTGTCGG
This sequence comes from Hylaeus anthracinus, assembly GCF_026225885.1. Classification (NCBI taxonomy): domain Eukaryota; kingdom Metazoa; phylum Arthropoda; class Insecta; order Hymenoptera; family Colletidae; genus Hylaeus; species Hylaeus anthracinus. The sequence continues at coordinate 301,683 of NW_026534333.1, read as the reverse complement.
ACAGTTTCGCTGGCCTCTTGTAGTAGTTGCCCCCCTCGTCGGGCCCATCATCCACCTGTTACAAGTAAAACTCGTACGATTCCCCGAATTTTAATCGAGTAACGGATAAAAGCAACACGCAATTTTGAGTAATCCATTCCGAAATTTTCCATTCTATAATATTACCCAAGTTTGTAATTTTTATTTTTCGACTAGCGTATAAACTATTTTTCACATTTTCGATTAGGAATTATTCGAACGACACGAATTTATTCGAGCGTTCTAATGCTCCAGTTGCGACTATAGTATCCTGATAGCGAAGATGGTTGCTTGGTTTATTTTACTTACAGGATGTGCTCGAAATTTCCACATTCACTTGATAAACACTGTTGTGCGGTCTGTTGCGAAACGATTCGTTGACCGCGAGGGCAATCGTTTGTTTTGATATACTGCATATGCGTCAGCAATTTGCCTCTTCGTAATTTCTGAAGTCTTAGGTACTGTTCGATAAATAATAATTCTTGAGTGAATTAAGAGAGGCTCGGGAATAATTGATCGTTCGTTCTTAACGATCGAGCGTAAAATCCGTCGAAATAGTTTAACATTTATTTACGTTACGACCAAATCTATACATACGTCGTTGACTACCGCGTTCCTTTGACTTCTTTTTAAACTATGCGATAGAATTTGCACTCGACGATCAACAGAAAGCAATTATTTATTCCCGATCGTTTGTTAATTTAAAAAATGTCAATTCTCCATAAAAATAGGCTAGCGGTATCCCGTATCGCGATCTCGTCAACAGTGTTCAAGAAATAAAAGTGGAGATTCGAAGGGAAATGTGAAAAGTGAAAGATAGCAAGCGGTGAAAAGAAGTGGTTCGTTTCGATACTCGGTGCGAATATTAAAAGAAAATTGGAAAGGGAAGTGATTAAGGCGCGTAACCTCGAACTCTTTGGCGATAGCTTTGACCTCCTCCGTGGTGTGCGTCACGTCGATCAGATCGAGGAAACGAACGTATCGCAGGCTGTGACACGTGTAGCACACGGTTCTGTAAACTTGCCATCCCCTTCTCACGGCGGCGTGATCCAAGGATTTCAACACGCGTTTGAACTCCCAAGGATATCTTGGCAACGAGATCGTGGCGGTGTGCGCCTTGACCGATTCATCTAGGAAGTAGCAAACCCCGCCACACCCGACGACTATTCCCGCGACGATTCCCAGCCACGCTTTCCTCGCTTTACCACCAATGGTGGCTTTCGGTGGTGGTTCTCGTACCACCAAGTACGCGACATTCGACGAATCGAACGGATTCTCGCGACGAAATGTACTACGGTACGCCGTTGACAGAGAACGTATTGCTCTCGCGAGCGTTGTCGCCATTGTTTCTTCCTCGAATCGTCGCTTGACAAAAAACAGTCGACGAGTGAACTTACCTCGGGGCTCGGTTCGTCTCGTTCCGTCCTCCCCTCCATCTCAAGGCTACGAGTCCCTTGTTTTTCGTAATGGAAATATTTGAAAGACATCCGTGACCGTTAGACAAGGGGGCCAACGTGGGATGGGGACTCCCTGCAGGGTTCCAACTATATTCTTCTGCTTTGTTCGTAATCTTCGTACGAATAGCGATCATCTGTTTGTCTTCGAACACGGTTTCTCGTAATCTGTATCCAATTTCGATCGAATATCGCTTATTAATGATTTCCCTCGGGCCTGTGACGCCGTTAAGACGGCCCTGAGTTGACAATCACCGCTCCTCGTCGACGCAAAAACATTGCTAAACGCGCGTCCACCTCGTTCTTTCGCAAACGTACATGTTCCCGCGGTTACATAACGCTGACGGCTAGCGTTACACAACATTTTACAATAATAAAAGCGTCGAGTGTATTTCCGCAACGTTATAAATAAACTACTCGGTTATGCTTGGCATTATGCATGCGCACATATTGGCGAAGCTTGCGTCGAATCGGACTCGCTCTTTCCTTGTCCTTTCTCGACGGCACCTGCGGTTCAGCCATCGAGACATTCGTCTCGCGATTCGTGCTCGGACAACGACACGCATGCTCGACACCCTAACCTAATATCGTTTAACGGAAGTTTAGCGGAGGTTACGGAGAAATGAAAGAAAAAAAAAAAAACACAACTTTTACATGCTGGTTTAACGATAGCAACGATCGTTTTCGTGAATTAAGCGATACACGGTTCGTTGGAAGGATGTCGATGAATTGGCGGGGTGAATTACTTTGAAAGGGTAGGCGTGTTAACGTCAAGGACTCGGCGATAGCGAAGGAACAACGATAACGTTACGAGGCGATAATCGTCGTGACCACCGGACTCGTCTAATAATAGGTAGCCAACGTATCGATCCGCCACCGCGAAAGACACTGCTCTCGTCGAACTAAAACGCGTTAGCGACAGATTGGTTCGTCGACGGAGAACCGAAACGTCGTTATCAACCGGCGCAATAAACGACGGCTATTTATACATGCATCATAATTCCACGAGCTTCGATGATAAACGTTGCAAGGATTATCCGTTGGAACGTTCATATTTTTGCAGGTTGATAGTGACAAATATTTGAGAGTGGAGTACAAGTATCGTAGGGTTTCGAAAGAAATAAGTCGACGGGTGTACGCGTACGTCTCGCAAATATTTGCGTCGAATTACTTTACCGACCAAATGGAATCTACACTTTTCGATCGAACTGAAACGAATTATGTTTGGATGCGAGTCGTCTAGCCGACTAGCCGCGTTAACATCGACAACAGTTGCTATTGGAAAACGATTTATCGGCATTTGTAAATCAAGCGTTTTCATCTAAACGTAATCTGTAAAAGTTGTGCGTACACCGAATGGATAGGGAGAGGTAAAACAACGTCGGGTGATTACAACACGCGTATAACAATGGAACAGACGTTTATTAGACGCTGGTTCACGAGGAATTGGGAATTGAAGCGGAACTAAAAAGTGCGTGTCGCGTGACCAACTGTCGGACGCTTCGTGCCTGTGACCAAAGTAAGAGGCGTGACAAGGGTGCGATTGAAAATGATCAGAGACAAATTACATTCGATTCTCTGAACCCATTAAAAATCTTTAATGTATCGTATAATATCGTTGACTATAACATTTTCATGTTTTTTCCTTCAAGTAAATCGATTCTGATGTACGACGATGTATACGAAATCATGTACATTATACTAATGTAATACCGGCAATATTTCGTTGGTACAGCTGTCGCGAAAAACGTTGAAAATCCGGAAAAGGGTGCGTTACGTTTTGATCGTCTGGTTTCGCGTTTCCGCGCCACGAAGAAAACGTGCGCTCGATTACGCGTACACTTAGGCCGCGCCCCACGCCTGCCTCCCCGACCCCGATCCTCGTCTAACCCCGCACGATTCTTCGGTGTTCCCATAGCAGCATTGACCGATTCTATTTACGTAACGTTCTTGTTTTCCTCCCTTGTCCGTCCTCGACGATCTTCGGGCAATTCTCGGTGCAACGTCACAGCTACAACAGCCCACACACCCGCTATACCACCGCCACTGGTCACATCTTCCGTTCCCTAACGGTCCCGTCCGCCTCCAATTCTTTGCTATAATACCTGTGACCGCGTCGCGTCTCGTCGCGTCGCGTCGGATACCAACACGCGTAAAACAGTCGCGCAAAGTTTATTTTCATCGGCTACCATTTATTTTCGTTCGGTTTGCCGCCGTTCCCCAAGGATGCTAGAACGAACGGTCTGGCGTACGCGCTCGATAAGCGCGAGGACGCGTTCCCGGTAGCGTGGGATCGGCTGGCTACACGCGGAGCCAGTCACGAGTCGATCACGAGGCGGAGGACAACAGCCACACGAGCGCTTCGGCATCTATCTGCTGGTTGCAGGCTCACCGCGACACCAGATACACGTTTCTCCAGCGATCGATAAGGTTCTCGTCTAAACAAAAATTACGAGTAACTAGATGTTTATGCATTCGAAAGACGAGCCATACGTTCGTTTAAACTTCAATTCCTTTCCTGTATCTGTAAAAATATGAATTTCCGTAAACATCCACTGGCTGGCAATAACGAACGAAAGGAAATCATCTTATTCGTTGAGTATGGCTTTAATGAAAAAACAACGGCCAGGGTAGCTTTATCTTATACTTGTATAGAATTTATATCGCTTCCATTTTATCACGCAATGTGTGTTTATATCCTTAAATACATTCTTAAATATATCCCAAACGTAAAGATGTATGCATATACATACACGTAGATATACATGTACGTATGTTTGAGCAATATTTTGCTCATGCCCGCGTTCGACACGCGGCTAAATTTGAATGTAGGGAGTTCGGGCGTTACGCCGAGGAACGCGGGCAAAGAAAAGGTCGCTTTCACCGCGATGGAAACTGCGAGGAGGAACGCAAAAGACGACGATGATCCATATATTTCGGGTCTATTCAGAGCCGGGCTTTGGTATCCTGCCAAATCTATTTTTCCGAGCGAAGGCGGGATCGCGTATTGTGCCCATGCTAATTTCGTCGCGTCGTAACGCACTCCGTTCCTCGCGGTGTGGGTGTTTGGCCCTCGCCCCTCTCTTCGCTCCCCGAGAGTCTTCACCGATCGTTTACGCGCTGCCAGTGTTCCGTATCTTGTACATCGATGTTTCACGAAACGTAATCTCTGATTACGATTATCTGTTGCGACACTACTTGGCTACTACGGTTGCGCTAACGTTAGTATTGGAAATTTGGAATTTCAAGAAATGAGAGGAACGTGCGATTCCGAGGTTGGAATCTGAAATTCGAAAATGAAAAAAACTTGGAAAAACGAGGATTCCGAATTTGGAATTCCGTTTGGAATGTTGTTCCCACGCTCGCAAGCGTGGAATACGGTCCGTCTCGGGGCCAGCACCGAAATCCTTTTCATCGGCTGGACAGAACGACGGGAAAGAACGCGTCAATCGATCGCCACGGCTATTTCTATTTTTATCACGGCAGCTCGTTGCTACGCGAACGGTGGCGTTCGCGCTTCGTCGCTGGTTCGACTTTCGCGATTTCAGACACGAGAAGCGCGTTTTCTTCGGTCGTCTTTTCCTCCCCTAACTTGCACTTTCTCTTACGTTTATCTTCGCGTTCCCTTTCGTTATATCGACGGTTTTTTTTTTTTTTTTTAGATCGGTTTACCCGCTTAATCCTTTGGTGTACTCGCAAACATCCGTTTTTTCTTTCGATGCAAAATATATATGCTCGATTTCGTCGTTACGATATCTATAATTCTGCACAGTTTTTTTTAAATAACCCTACGGCGGGTTTTCCAAATGTCACGCGTAGTTTAAATTAGAACCCTACTTCCGAAGCTAGAAGCAGGACTGTACACTGATGCTATCTAGCGGGTTTTATTTCTACTTGGTGAATTCCTTATAGGTAAAAAATAGTTGAAAAGGAAGTGAAAAATATTACAGAATTATAAACGTTAAAAAGTATACATATACACCTAATATTCTCTTTATCTCGAGCATCTAGAATATCGTTCGAGAATAGTCCTTGGACGGAAAATACAAATATCGATAGAAATTGTCCGAAAGTAGATATCTCAATGGAAAGGAAAAAGTTGGAGGCTGGGCCAACTATCGGCCCTGAGAAATGTCTCGGGTGTAAGTACTCGGATTCCGCGGTGGAAACGAGCATCTTGCCGATTTTTTCAGGGCAACGGGAAGGTTGTGTGCGTGTACCACCGAGGTTGCGTAGGAGGCGCCAGAGTCGTGCACGCGCAGACCTCGTGGAAGGTACGCGGAGGTGCACGAGACGGGAGGGGGTAGTAAACATAACCCAGATCCGCAAACGGTGCCATCCAGCCGAAGGGAGACGAAGAGAAGAGGCGGAACCAATAACCTAGCCTAATAGCGCGCCGTGAAAGTAGACGTTGCTTCGCGCAAAGGTCACCCTAGACAAGTCCACGGACCGAGTATCGGTTCTATTTATATCTCTCGCGTCTTTTACCCCACCCTCTTACTCCTCGCATCTCCTGACCCTTTCCACCCGTTCTTTTTCTTTTTCCACTTTTCTACAATCTCTCCAGGCATCCGTCTGCCCAACCCTCCTCTGTTCTTAACACCCACCCAAGTCGACTAGATTTCACGATTACCTCTTTTTTCAAAAGTAAATTTCACTTTTTGAAAGTTCAATTCATCCATACCACGTGTTTTTTTGTTATCGATGAGTGTTTCAATCGCGAAAGGCATATCGTATGTTTCCCTTCCGTGATTCGCACCGTCACAGGATCTCCTTTTTCTCATCACAGTCGTCGCCGTCGCCGTCGCCGTCCCTTTCGTTTCCAGTGAGTCAGGAGAGGCGCCGCTGCGCCGTGTTGGGGTGGCGCCAACGCGTTACACGAGTGACACTCGTCACACGTTTTACGGTTCTTGGAATATTTTGCAGATAAGACGCGAACCGCTCCCGGTGTCAACGTTTACCGCGGACATTTACAAATATCCTGACACAAAATTCTTTGTTCATCAACCGTGTACTATCGCGACTCGTGTCTCATGTCATGGCATTGAAATTGGTGACTTGGAAATGAACATTTATTTCTGCGACGTAAGTCACGACTTTGCCGACGACAACTCGGTCGATAAACGAACAATTTCGCACGGACAAATGACGTGCTTGACTTTTAACATTTTTTAAGGAACTGTTTATATACGAATAACGATAGGATGAGTAGAAAACGGAAAAACGTCGTGAAAACGCATTTAAATCTTGATCGCATCGAGACTGATGACTATGGCGCGCGAAAACGGACCTCGACGATACATCGTGCGCGAGAAACTCCACATGAGCGTTCTTCCGCGTCCAAGTTTCTTCGCTCTCTATCCACGCTGTTCTGACGTCTCGCGCCTCGTCGAAACAAGCATTTCGTATGCCACGTGCTTTTTTTTTTTTTTTTTTGCCCCCGTTTTTTCTCGTTACCTCCTCGTTTCCTCCGTTCGCGGTTCGCTGTGTTTTCGACGAATTCACTTTCTCCATCGGCTACCAGTCGCGGTATCCCGCTCTAATGCCAGGAAAACATGGACGTCGGCCGCGCATCGAATATTAATACGTGTTTTTGCACGTGTAGACGTTTATTTTTGCTCGTATTTTTAGCAGTCGGTATTTTCGAACGGGACCGCCACTATTTTTGTCCTAGCACGCCATACGGCGTATTACCGCCGACCACCTACCAAGAGAATTCTCTCACACTGGCACACGCAAACGCACGCCAGCGCAAAGAGAGCGAGAGAGAGGGCCAGTGTACACGCGTAGACTGCACACAGTCGCTTTTATCAGCGCCCCAGCTTGGCAATTCTCGCTCATTCCAGTTGACAAATTCGAGGGTGTATCGAGGTAGCGTTGGTAGGACATCGCGAGCCTCCGGACGTTCGGAACGTTCGTATCGATTCAGCTATTTCGAGAGGAAAGCAGTTGACGGCATAATTGCGCGAACACCTAATTAAATGGAGTTACGTGATCAACTACGCAAATAAATGCTGTGTTTCAGGTTTGTCGCGTGACTAACGCGACAGAGTTGGTGGATTTGCTTCTAGTCGCAGTCGACGAGAGGCGAACGAAAATTTCATCCGAGGTAACCATTTAACGAGAGTAACAAGTAAAAGACGAACAATTTCGATCGGAAACATTTAGGTATTTATTTCGTTGATATTTCCAAAACGGACGGTGAATCTCCGTCGAAACGAGTTTCGTCTTTCATTCGTGTTGTCTTGTTTACAAAACAATGTCGTCCACTCGGTTATCTCGTCTGTTATTCCGCTTCGATACGATACGAACACGTTCAATGGAACGAAACGAATAAGAAATTACGATCTCGATTAGACGTAACGGTGGTTTTTATTCTGCTCGTCGAGGACACGAATGCCGTTCCAGTTCGAGTCTTCCCAAGTGCTATTTCGAAGGGGTGAAAGGGCCGTAGCTAGGTAAGTCGCTAAAAATAACGTCGGTACATCATATCGAGCGGTCGTCTATAAATAGTAGGAAGTGACGAGAGACCCTGGATGGATTAGAGTCACGAGTGGCGCTACCCATTGCGCGCCATCTTTTAGAAAAATCTTTGCACCTACACACCGATTCCTCGTCTTCCTCGACCCCTACCGCCCACCATCGTATATTTTTTCACCGACGCGACCGATCGAAGCGGTTCCAGTTTCCAGTCCTATCCTCCGATATCGGACATGTTCGATGCTTTTGAAAAAGCTGATTCTTCAATTGATTCTGAAAGAATGGTATTATATTGTTATATGGATTAAGATGAATATTAATTGCAAGAAATAATTTGTTGTTTTCGCACTCAACAACGAGATAGCATCGAGCGTTACAGTTTGGATTGTTGAAAATATCAACGAGCATCAAAGATACCGTTGTTTTAATATTATTGATATCGATCGATTGTGATCGGTTGATCCGTTTACTCTTGGTGGATACGAGTCGGCAATTGGTGGGTGGGGGGCAGACGTCTCAAGTCTGAAACGTCTTCGAGCAGGTGGTTTCTGGCTGATCTGTGCAACGCGAACCGCTGCGATCACGGCCAAACTTTTCCTAACGACTGTTTTCGATTCGATCGATACTCGTACTCGGTCTCCATCGCCACCATCGCTCCGCTTTCTCGCGTCCAAGTTTCTTCCATTCCCTTCCCTTCGATGGAAAGCTTCCGACCTCGCGGGTCACGAGAAATCCACCTTCCAAAAATAGGAGACAAGGTCATCCCGCTCGCGGCCCCCTCCTCCCCCTTCCCCATTCCCTTCCCTTCCCTTACCGCAAGCTACACCCCGAAGCCCGAGCATTATCGATCGACCGAATGATAGCCAAACTGTCCGAGTTAAGCCGGAACGTCTGACTCCTCCCATAGACGGGTATAGGTTTAGGACGTGCAGGATTTTTTCGTTAGAGGGGTAACTCGTGCGAACATCCGACACTCGGACAGTCTAGATACAATTTTGGAATTACAATTGGGATTGTAATTTTTATTTGCCAACTGCTGGATAAACGGTCGTTTATCTTTTATTCGAAATTTCTATCTGGATAAGAGTTTGCCCATATCTGGTGCGAGATAATTGCAATCTGCGCGTGGTGTCGTTAACGTTTGCGACACGGCTGTTGATTACCGTTGGCGTTACGGCGAATCAAAGGGCGAGAACGACAAGGACGGCTGTCGATAACTGAGCAGTTTCCGGGAACGGGGTGCGTGCATTCCAGCCCACGATCTTCCGGCGGTCCGAGATCGAGCATCTCTCTTCGAGTCGCGAGCATTATTGTCGCTTCGCGTCTTTCGAGCATTTCGAATAATATCTGTAAAAATCGAAAAATGGTTGTCTGGGTCACTAGATTTTAAAAATCATAATTAACCGACTAACAAATAAATCTATTTACCGCTAACACGTCATTGATAACTCTCAAAGTTCGATAAGTCTAATCGTCGTCCAAGATGGTAAAATTTCAGCCTTTCAGCACGTTCCTCTCTTGAGATGCGACCAATTTAATATTCGAGACACGCATTCTGAGACCGATGGGTCGCGAAGAAATATATGCGATAAATTAATTCTCCTCGTTCATTGTGGTTGGATAATAATAAAGTAAGAAATTTAGTCTTTAACATCGGTGAAAGTAAAAGGGATGGGAATCCGAGTCGAATCGAGTGGTGTATCATTGAGATGAAAACAGTGAACGCGGACACCGAACGAGTTCGAATCGGTCGTTTGTAGCGATACGACGCGACGGCGACGGCGACGGCGACGTCGACGTCGACGCCGACGGTACGAAAGGAACAGAGAAAGATGGGAGGACAAAGCTGGGAGCGTTATTGGCGGCGAAGACGGCAACGGGAGAGCAGCGCGATGGAGGGTGGCATATAAACTGGTGGGCGGTCAAAGAGCAGGGAGCGGAGAAGGGAGCGGTTTACGATTACGTTGCTGGCTACAGAGACAGAGACAGAGCGATCGAGAGTCCGTGGAGGGACAAAAAGAGCGTGGACGCAACGATACCGGGTCTCTATAAATAGTAGAGATTCGCGAGCCTCACGAGGCAGGGCGCTGTCATCGCGTGACGGATGGGAGGAATGCGAATGAATCGCAAAAGAAGCGGCAGCGTGCGACGCGCGCAGTTCCTTTTCGACATCCGTGCTGTGTGCGCGAGCGCGACGAGAATTACACGACCTATTCGCGAACGCGACTAGATCTCCGAATCGTCGCGACGGTTTAACACGGTGTTTGTTCTTCGTGGTTATCCATCTGATAGTGCTTTTTTTTTTTTTTTTTTTATCATCACCACAGTGATTCACGGTAATATTCGGTGGTGCTCGGTGATATCGAGATATACAGTGGCGTGTCTGCTGGCGAAAACGCAGTTCAAGAGTCGTATTCATCGGATGGTCGAATAAGTGCGTGCAACCGTAGACGCAGACGTCGCGAGCGAATGACAGTTCGTTCGAAGGAAAGGTGTATTTTCATAAAGGTTTGTTTATCGTGTCGCAATTTTTAACGCGTCGACTGGAAGTGGAGTGTAGAGGACGACGCAAAATTTACCATTTAATGTTGCCGCATCGAAAGTCGCGACTTTACATCACGTGAAAACGAATCCTTAACGCGCGTGGTTGCGGCTGACTGTCCGACCACGCGTCCCCCACTTCCGACTCCCCTTTGAGTCACGGAACCGACGCACAGTGGGGCACATTTGCATACGAATAATAATTTGACCAAAATTATGTCTGGATTTTAATCGCATAGCGATAACAAAATAGGAGACGACTACCGCGCAGAATTTCTGCACTAGATAATTCACTTTTGCTCGACGTTTCAGTCCAAATATTCCACTGTGCAACGCGTCTTTATCAGAGATAATACAAAATATTTATTTAAATCAGTGTTTCTCAAACTGAATTCCGCGGGACGCTAATCGCCTCATGGATGAAATCTTTTCATTCATAATTTACCGATAAAGCTTATCGACCACATGTATGGACATTATCGTTTTTGTTTTTTTTTTTTTTTTTTTTCATTTTGATTACGTACCGAATTACTACCTATATAAGATGAATGAAACGTACTTGAACGACAAATGAAGTTATTTTAAAAGTTCGGTTTTCAAAGAAGTTACGTATCGAGGAATATTCAGCGTTATAAACACTTGTTGTTCTATTACACAAAGTCCTTTTCTCCAAACACTTTCGATGTTCAATTAGTTGAAATAACCGAGGTTTCACTGTATTCGAATAGTCCCAGGTCTCCATTGGTCGCTATCGTATTTTATTTACGCGAGGCTCCATTTACTCTCGATCTTTACCTCTGTCCTTTTTACCCGCGCTCAATGGCGCTCTTTCGAAACGACGGAGGCGCGCTATTCTCGTCTCGTCTCGTCTCGTCTCGTCTCGTCTCGTCTCGTCTCGCCGAGGGAAACAGCCTCGTTGCGAGCTAGCCGTGTTTGTCAACTTGAAAGCGATTTCCGATACACCGGACACCTGTTGTTCCTTGTCCGTCACGTTCCTATGAGTTGCTGCGAGCTCTCGAAGCCACGACACGCGTTAATCTCTTTCCCTCCGCAAGGGGGATTCCACCAAGAGTTACGTACCGATTTTAATGAAACTTTTGTTGGTCGAATTGGAAAATATTTCGCACGTGTTGGCTCGTTTGTTTCTACGCTCGATACTATGCGACAGTAGCTCTCAACCGTTGTGTATAGGCCAGGAATTAATTTGCTCGCCTTTCCAAGGTAAACGTATTTATTTAGAAAGAAAAGCCATACAACGTTTAATTCTCCGTCGCTGTCGTGTCAGTTGGAAAACTAAACGAATCTGTTTTCTTATTATCCAACGTAACAAAACAAAGGGTGAATATTTCTATTTAAATTGTTATAAATGATCGAATCTAAAGGCATTGTATTATTTCTTTGATAATGGTATCCTGTTAAAAATGTCGAGTCGTGCTGCGCAGTTTGCTTCCTCGTGTCTTCGAATGTGTGACGAGCGATGTTACGAGACGAAAGGACAGAGGAACGGGTTCGCACGAAATAACAGAGGGTCGGCGGAAAGATGCAGGACCGGTTTCGTAACAAGAAGCGCGAGTTGCGTTCGCGACAGTACGGTCAGAAGAAGAGCAACGGGGGAACGAACTTGGGACGGGCTGTTCTTCTGGCTACTTTGTGCTCGCGACAACTTTCTCGAGTCGGGACGATGACTTTCGTCGTTGTTTCGATCGCGATTTTTCGAATATCGTTATCCAAATATCTCGTATTCCGATGTGAACATTTCGTCTCGTGACAATTGAAAATTAGACAATCTCACATTTCCTGTAGTATTTCATTTTTAATCTTGCCGAATTTACGAATCGTATGAAATAGTCCGACGAAATAACTAACGACAACTCGTGAAACGATTTATTGTAATTCAGAGGACATTTGTAAGAACTCTGCAAAGAAAATTTCCGACAACCCGATGGACGAAATTGTAGACACGAAGCGATCGAATCGACTGACCGCGATTCGCGAATACGGCACAACAGAGTAGAGAAGAGAAGAGTAAAAAAAAAATGAAACGACGCTGACGTCACTGGAATCATTCGCGCCACTTAGATGGAGTCACGGGATCAATTTATAACGCGGACGGTCAAGTACCGGCTCCGATCGGACGGTTTCATTGTTCAACCTGTCGCTCGACTTTTTTCAAAGACGCACACCGATTTGCTCGGATAAATGCATAATCGATCGATATTAATTTATATCATGAATGCATAAAATCCACATCTAGCGATAGACGATAAAGCGTAACATACGAACATTGACGAATTGTAAAAATTTCCTTCGAATATCATTCATCGCTGTACTTATGTATAGGACGCGATCGCGTGTCATCTAGACGCTTTGCGAGACATTTGATTTTTCGCTGTCTCCGCTTACAGAAGTAACAGTTTCGTGATCCAATTAGTCTTGCTCTGTCGCTAATTTTCTAAATAAGTTCTGCCTTGGTTCTATGAAATCTTTAAAGACGATGAAACGATGATGTAAATTTTCAAATACATGAGTTATTTTAGTAAACAGACGGTGACTTTAGGGACACCGTGTACGAATAAATACGTCGAATAAGGCCACTGTGCGCCACGTTCCTTGGAAACATCGCGTCCATTGCGCGGTCGTTGGTCTTCCTCCCTCGTGGTTGCAGTCGTATCGAGGAAATCGAGTCGCACTCCCACGCGCGTACACTGACGCGATCGCGTTGACTCGCGCTGCGAGCTTCTCGACCGTAAAACTGCGTGTTCACGTGACATCAAGTTGACGACTTTTATTGCTGTAACGATGAATATCACGACATCTGTCGTCGTGGGTACCTAAATGTCGCATTGTTATGGCATTCCAAAGACAGATGTCGTATCGTCGTCTCTTTAACCAAAATATCAAAACTCTTTAACCAAAATATCAAAACTTTATTTAACAACGTGAAATTTTCTGAAAGGCTGCGCGGATTAATGGAGATATTACCACTATGCGTGCAACTGAGATGTGGCATAGTCTTGTAGAAAATGATTTAGAAGGGAAAATAGAAGCAAGTAGGAAAGTTTCTACTAAACTCCGTATGGTGTCTCTGCCGTGGTGCTGATCCGTAAGGAGGTTTTGTTACTTTAATCGTAGCGATCTGACCATGTTACTCCTGTCGTAGATAGGAACGATTGTTTTCTCCGACACACGGACTAGACTTCAACTCGATAACAATTAATTTGAATTCGTAACGCTTACAACACCGTTCTCGCTCGGTGACGAAAATCTAAAGATTTTTCGGTTCTTGTGATCGTCCTCATCTTCCTTGTCGATCCGCTATCTATCGTCAGAGATGGGCAAATTCTTTGAAAAGAAAAGTAAAAATCACAAACAATGAACAAAAGAAGAATAAACTTTGTTCGTTGTTCGTCCAACCAATATTGCAGTACGAATTCTGAAACGAGCTGTTAACAAGTAAAGAAGTCTATCTCGATCAATAACCGTTCAATGGAACGAACATTGAGAATAAATCGCCGTACAGTGTTTTCATTTGTCATCCATGATTCGAATGAAATTTTGCCCATCTCTGTCTATCGTTCGTTTCGTTGTTTCTAGAGGAGAAGGTCGTGGTGAAACTTGAGAGACAAACGGGAGAATCGAGAAGGCGTCGAGGAGTCGGGTCGATGATATTCGCAGTGTGCACTTGTTAACTCAGCGGGACGCGTGTATCGAGAAACTCGGCTATCGCGACGGTTCTCCCAGCCAAGTCGGGAGAGCGAGATATCGACGTGGAACGAGCGCGCTCGCAACCGAAAGAATCGACCGATTGGTGGCTCTGCCGTAGCATCGTGCATCGTGCTCGAGTGTTGTTGCAGCGGGGCGCGTACGGAATTCCTGAATATGCTACCGTTGCAATATGTTTCGCACGAATCAACTAGGTACGTATATCTCGTCAGTTTTCGGCAAACTATGACTACGATAATACCACAATTACTACTGTAATTACGATTAACGATCGATAAATAATTAATAACCACGTTAGTAACGTTAGTTGATCGTAAGACAAAAGCTTTTCAAGTAAAATACCCTAATGGAAAGATAAATTAGAAATTAGTTTTACGACGATAATAATAATGATACGTTTACGTTGCGCCAAGGTTACGTACGACGATAATCGCGCGTAATAATATTGACAGCGCTCGTAGCGTTCGATCGTCGGTAATTCACCGCGCATCCAGCTCGCACACCACGCGGGCGCCATGTTTCTTAGCTGGGAACGCGCGCGATAATTTTCGCTTTGTTTTTTAAAACCAAACCAATTACTAATTTAATTAAAAATAATAGAGGAGAAATAAAACGAATTGGTGGGTTTTATAGGTAAATCTGTCGATCGTAAGTGATTACTGTAGAAGCAATGGCTGCCCGACTCTGTATCCCGGGAGCTCCGACATTCTGGGAAGAAAATTACCGCGTACCGCGACGGGAAAAGAGAGAAATGGCAGAGTTCGAGACGGGAGCGTTCGAGACGAGCGCGTGTATGCTCGCCGCGTTTAGCAGCCGCGTATATAAATGTCATCCTATATATAGGGAGCGTTCGTCTAATGTTAGCTAGTCGGCCACCGGCCAGAAACACGAGTAAAAAGTTCCTGGACTCTCTTCGCCGAAACTCCCGACTCCTTTCGTCTCGCATCCGACATCCACCACAATGTCCCCCTCTCCATTGGTGCATCAACGCGGCCTCTCGTCAATCGTTGAGATTCGTCCTAGGAATCGAGGTCGGCTTTCGTCCGTTTCGCTTCGCTTCTGCCCTCTCGTTTGTCATTTTCCGGTTCCTCGATGTCAGGACTCGCTAGTCGTGTTGAATGTAATTCTCGATTAGACATCACTTGTATACACAGTGTACATCACGAATTGTATATTAATACGAATATGACGATCCAGCTGTGCACGTGCCTCGATCTCTCTTGCGGCCCCCCCGCCCCCCACACACACACACACTGATACGTGCAGGTGTCGTTGATACCCGAGCCAGTATAGTATTCTTCGTAATAATCGACACTTTGATTACGATCAACATCTTATACCATCGTGTTCTTTAGAAAGACCATCGAATAAGCCGTTCTCTAACGATATATCTCGTAAAGATACCATTATTTATTTCTCGTAAACTTTCTATTAGATGATTGTCGCTTCACGCGTTTCAAATAATAGCGCGCTTTCACTATTTCGTCGCCATATTGATTCATGTTGTTACGTAGCATGGTTCGTTGACCAAACGAAAATGAAAAATTTGCGTTCTCCAGCTATCGATAGCTATTCGAGAGTGTTAGACTAACGCGATCGATACGTTGACTCTGACGGATGGCTCTCATTCGCGATAATCGTTTGACCTACACACCGACATTCGTTCGCTAATAATAACAACGTACTTACTGCGGCGAGTGGCAAAGCGTGCGGGATTCTCATCAGCTTGCCACTCTCCAGACCCGACTCGCTTTCCATTCGAACAACGATCTAACGCAGCAGTGCTTCTTCATCTTTCTGCTCGCGTTATGCTTCCCGAAGAATTAACTCTTAAGATTACATTTGATACGGGATAATTAATTTTTGTAAATAGCAAATGAGAAGTATCAACGATCGATAACCGTTCGATAGATGTTCCTGACGGTTCGTGACATCTGTCGGGGAAGGTTACAAATAAATTGGCGCTAGTGCAGCACGGCGATTCGCAGAAACGACGTTTCGGTTAAGAGCGTTTGAAATAACATTTACATCGGGAAACATGTTTTACATAGACAGAAAAATGGCGGTCTTAGGGTAGAGAAAACCGAGAGATCCGACACTGTCGCGGTATTAAAGTTTATTGTAATTGATAACTAGGCTGGTTTTAAACGCATACATCCGGACAACGCTTTTTGTGGCAATTACTTTAATCAACGTGGACCTTAATTGTCTTCTTCACTGCTATCTGGCGACAGCGTAGCGTGCAACCCTTACCATCTACTCCCCACCCTCCTCACCCTTTGTACTCGACGAACCTTTGGCTGCAAAGTAGAAACGATACAGTTGCGATGAATATCGATGAAATAATATACAAATATTTAGTAAGAATAAAGCAAGTATCAGAGGTCGTTACTCTGTCGATGAATAAATCAAAAGGAATGATTTTTAAGGAACATTTTATTAGCGGTGATACATGGTTGCACCTACAGTATTTTAATTCTGAGAGCGCACTCGTGTCTTGGATCGATTACATAATTCTTTTCTGGTTCGGCAATGCCAGCTCAAACGTCGATAATTGTTTGTAACTTTTTATTTTAATAATTGTGCTCCTACAATTAAGATTCTGAAGGTGTAGTTATTTATATCACTAGTTGTTCAAATTAGCTCTCGAAACAACAATAGTAGTTAGTGATTTTGAGAAAAATTATGTTACTTTGTCCACTTGTTTGGTATTATCATTAATTTTTTAGAAGAAATAAAATGAATTTTCGATGCGAAATCGTTGGAGCTGATTATTCGAAGGGATTCCAAGGTTCGATAGGTCCCGTAAGAGTTTGGCGATCGCGATTGCGAGCTTTTTCACGGCGGACTGTGCGGTAATAGGAGTAAGTACGGCGGAAAGAGGAGAGGAGCAAAGCACGCGCGTCGAAGAACGGCCCTCCTCCGATTAACCTTGGACTTGACTCGGTGGAATGCAGCGTGCAGTGACCTCTGCTCGCCTCGCTAACTCGACGCTCGTCGACTCGCTCGCTCACCTTTGCACCGTTCTTGCCCCGTTTCAGCCCCCTTTCCACTCGGTTCGATTCGATTCGATTCCATTCCATTCCATTCCATTCCATTCCTTTCCATTCCATTCCGATAGTCTCTTTCGAGGTTATAACCACTCAGTTATGCATTCGACACGCGGCCGTTTGATTCCAGTCGCTGTTCGACGTTTCACTTGCCGAGGCGATTAGGATTAGTCATTCTTACGCTAATGGTACTTATTGCTTCTAATAGTATTCGTTTATTTCGCGCTACTATTTTTGTTAGATGATTAATATTACGCTGAATGTTGGTACAAGGTACAAGCCAAACACGCGAGAAAGAGTTACACGTGTCTTATAAGCCCCCTGCAGGGTGTATCCTACATTCGTACGAATAATATAGCAATACGGGAGAACCGAACCCACGATCCTCGGATCCACAGTCGATCGTTTTACCTACACGACCATCGCCCAACCTAAACATGCGTCTACGAATTTAACTCTTTATACTTGGTATATAGAAGGTGCAGATACTGCAAATATAGGACATGGTTCCGAATGATTATTTTTACAACAAAAAATCGAAAGTAAAATTATTTTCTTCAGCTTTGTCACTTTTGTTTATCGTTTTCGTTAACCAAAAATTAACTCGGACATCGTTGATGTACGGAATGTCTATTCACGGAATTACTCGAACGAAAAAAAATGCATTTGCTTTACATACGCAAATGTGTATTAATATACGGTATGCTTATGACATTCAGTTTGCATTGGCTATATTTAGACGTTACAGGAAACTTTACACTGTTATTTTCAGACCGTGATAGTAATTATCTGGGTTGTAATGCGTCTATTCGACAATTTTTTTTTTTTTTTGTCACAGTTGACTTAGCAAGAAAATTATGTTTACACCGAACGGATGCAATGCTCGTTACGCAATCTTATTTTTCTTACTATTTTATAGTGTTGCGACATTCCTCGATACGTTTACTCGTATCGATAATCAATTTTATTTAGTCGTTGCTCTGTAAATAGTTTCCTCTCTAATTTGCAAGTTTTCAGGATCTCTAAACCGATTGTGCGTTTTGTTTCAGAAGACGTGGGCTACAGAAGCGTCGAGATCGCGTCCGCGTTTACGCATCTGCCGCAAAAAGGTAATTTTTAGGTTACGCGTTGGAAGACGATTTTTCTACGTTAACGACAGTAATCGAAACGTTCACTTGTTCGCTGTGAAATCTTTAATTCTGTTATTTAAATTTTATTATTTATTTAAGTGGCCAAAATCTGTGGAAACTTAAATTATCATAAAATATCATTAATCAACGACATTAATTTGAATGTGTTTAAAGTCGATATATTTGGTACGTTTGCGTGAAACGTGATTTATTAGTCGATGACCTTGAGTGGCGAAAATATTTGGTTTGAATCGGCGTCAGCGAGAAGAACAAGAGCCGGTAGAACGGTTCACGAAACATAGGCGATCGAGAGATTAATTGAACGCGTCGAACGTTTACAAAGAACAGATAAAATGACTTGCCACGCGTCTGACGGTTCTAAAAATAGTCACGCTATCGAGTACGCGACCGATCGACGCGTTTCGATTTTCGATGGATCGACTCGAAGGAGTGACGCACGGAAACAGTGGTGTCTGATATACTCTATCGCGCGAGCGTCGATCGACAGCGTTTCGCGAACAGATTCGATCGAAAGGTTCGGCGTCGAATGTGAGTCGTGTTCCTAGACGAAAATGTCGAATAACCAATAAAGGATAAATAGCTTGAAATAAATTGGAAATTTATTAAATAAAAATGAAACAAACGTTTAAACGAAAATATCCATTTCTTTTGTTTGCCTGTGTATCGAGAATAAATGTAAATGTGCGATATCGATTAGCTTTAAAGTTTGAAGCATTGTTCGACACTAATCACAATATCACCGCTAATCTATGGATAAGAATTGCGAAGTAAAGTTTGTTTCTTTTTACTCGATTTTTGTTCTGGAACATATTCACCGTGTAGAAAGAGGATAACAATTGTCAGCCTGTTAGTTTCGGTTGGTTTCTGTTGTGTTTTGAACGCGAGCGATTGGTCTGCGCAGAAATGGCCAGGGACACGCCAGGCTCACCCATGTCTAGGCCGAGGGAGTTGGTCGGCGGAGTTGGCGCTGCAGCGGCCACCTTGACATCCAGCGCGTATCACGCTGCCTCTGGCGATCCAACCGCCCTTCACGGTCACGCGCTGCAGCAAAAGATACTCGAGGTAATGTATTCGTAACATTCATTGTACCGACAGAGTATTACAGCCCGTTCGGTATTTGACGATCGATCCGATACAAATTACGCTCGAACATGTAACCAATATTACATAAAATCAAACTTAATAACATCGATAGGATATTTTCAAAGTTGAGGAAAAGAGGGATAACGAACATTTTTATTTCATTTATCTTACTGCCGTTGGAACTTATTTAATAATTAATCTATGATTAAATATCAGAGGTGAGTAGCGATCTTTTTATCTCGATTTCAAACTAATAATTGGCGTTGTCGTGAGTCATTCGCTCAATGAAAATTAAATATTTGTGTTCGTTTCGGCAAGTGTTAATGATAGTATTATCGATGGATTTCTTAGTGAAAATGAATTCGTACACGATCACATTCGGACATTGGTTTGTTTGATTAAATCGGAACGTAATTAGTTGGTAGGATCGATGTGAATTTTATCCAAAAACATATTTGTGAAATTAGTTGAGATTTCGTTAAAAGTAAAGAGCAACGTGTTATACGTTTATAAATTTCTGAAATAACCAGGAAAAATTATTCAATTATTTTAAAATATTGTTACAGCATTTTTTACAAAATAATTTTTTTTATTTATACACCTTTTCATACTTATCCGTAGAGTTTTGTCAGAGGTTTATCTTCGGTAGTACAAGTATCGTTTGACAGATAAGTTCACGGCGATAAGATCGCGTAAAGTAGCGTTATGTTTCTTACATTTAGTAAAAGTTTATAACAAGTTTATCAACGAACTCCACCTGCTCTCTGTGTAAACATTTACGATAGCGTGTTAAGTAGTCGTTTGTAAAAATTAAATCCGAAATACTATAATCGAAGATAGATAGAAATGAATTGCCGGTAACTTGGATAAAATTCAGCTCTTTTAAAACAGTCTAATTTAAAAGTGTATAGTTTTATCAACGTTGTTCTGTACTCGTGACATAATATTCGCAACTTTTTCTCTTGCTTCCGTTGCAAGTAACGAACGATGGTAAACTTGATCGAATTGTTCGTTTGGAAGGAAAAAATTCTTTGTATAATTTGCTAATTGTAAGAGAAAGTTGAATGCGGTCTGAAATCGATTCTAATAGATAAAATAAATATTATATACCCGATACTAACGTAACGAAAATAAAAGATATTATGAAATTTAATTATACGTTGAACCGTTAGCAGTCGGTAAACCGTTAAGCGAGCGTGACGCCTGGCTGTATCTCGTTGCGAGTTAATAGATCTCGTCTATAGCGATATAATATCGCGATATAATATCGGATGAAATCGGTGCATTGTTTCCAGTTGGCGTACACGTGGGTAGAAAGTAGGAAATGCGTACGTACGCAAATAGATATACGGCCTGGACCCGTAGATAGATACTCGATTGGATACCACGTGATGGTCACGTGTTTGAATATTCTGACAGCTAAATTTGAATTCCATCCACGGGCATTCTCTTCGGTGTACCTAGCCGTTTCCCCGTCTGCTGCTCGTTTCACGAACGAACGATTCGCTCTCCGACTACGGGATATGTATTTCATCTATAAATAGCGTCGCTGCTTAACGCGTCGCCCTCCTTCACGCTCGTTCGCGCTCAGTAGCTTCGGACGCCGTTCGCGTGTTATTTTTAAGCGAATCCGTTGATTCTCGCACCAGAGATGGGCAAAATTCTCATCGCGCAGAACATACACGCGTAGAAGGAATCTGTCAGATTTGCTACTCTCGTAACTTACCTCGAGTAATACAAAAGTACATATTTTTTTTTTTTTTTTTTTTGAAAGTACAGGATATTTTTTTTTTTTTTTTACGTTTTTTTACGTAGATCGGACATCATTTGAAAGTCGAGAATCGAGGATTCGATTCCTGTTGAATCAGTAGTGGCGAATTAGGAAGGGGTGTCAAGATTGAAAGGTGGAACGGGGCGGTAAAAGTTGTAGCGCTGGCCCTGCACGGAATCGCTCGATCGCGGAAACGATTACGCAGCGATGCGCGCGCGTCCACGCGTGCGAGTTGTGCTCGAATCGGTTCTAACCCGCTGCGATTGGTTACTCGAAACCACAAGTTGAAAGCACAATAAATAAATTTGATTGTAATATTGAACATTATATGCGTATATCACTATCACTATCACTATCACTATCGTGTTATTATTACGTTTAACATTATCAGCAGTGATGTGCCAGAGATGAGTAAAACGCTGGTTGAGTCGTTTGTTCGATATATTATTTTATACAATACAATCACATTATATTCCACGTAAAACGAGCGTTGCGAATAAATTGTTGCGCAGAATGTTTTCGTTCTATTCGCAAAGAAAAAGTTATGCTCATCTCGGGCACGTTGACGTGTGCGAGTTGTGCTCGTGTCCGTGCACCGCGAGGCACGCTACGATCAATTCCTTCGAACGTTAACCTCGAGACATCACTGGATGTGTTTCCAGTTGCAACAGCATCATCAACTTCAACAGCAGATTCTACGGCAACAGTTCCAGGCGCAGGAGCGACAATTGGCGGAACTGCACGAACAACAGATGCATCAGCTGAAGGTAAGCTGCCGTCTCGTTGCGTTGGTTCGCGCGTCGTCGTCGACCATCATACCCCTCCCTTCCATAGTTGGCCAAAACTCTGAGTTTCGATTGATCTAAAGTTTGCCCACACGTTTCTCTCGTTTCTTTCCTTGGAAAATGATCGAGCTTCTGGTTAGTCGAAGCCAACTCTCACCCTTTCCCTCAAACTTTCCATAACGTAATTAACTGCTTCGAACGTGTACATTAACATATTTCTTCCAATCAACTTTTTCGAAATTAGTGCTTAGTGGTTGGTTCGATGCGAGGTCACCTTTTAAAAATCCAAAATTCCAAATCCAATATAATGTAATCAATGACGAAAAAGAATTAGCGTTCCGCGGGTAAAGAAGTTAGGGGAAGAACGGTGTTCCAGCCGATAGCGTACTTGTGCATCAAAGTTTAATCTCGACTTGTCTTGACATTCCTTGTTCGTCAATCACGATTATAACCTGACAAGTTGTGACAAGTACATCCTCGAACACTGGACGACCACGGACACGATCGTGTTTATGAACCGTTTTCGGTCGAAAGTCCAACGGAATATTCCTTTCACTCGTTAACGCGATCGGTGCACGACCCGCGATGCGACCGCGCCAACGAGAACATCTCCCAGGTCTGTGACAACGCGAGGGGCAAAAGGTTCGTGTGCCCCTGGACGAAGTACATGATAATATCGTATTTGAAGTAAAGGGAAACGAACTGAAATTGATTACTTTCATTTGTACGCTGCACCTATCGGTCTTAAAATCGCCCAATGGAAAAAATACTATATAAAATGATTAAGAAGTAAATTGTTGTAAATAAAATGATCGATCCTGTTTTCTGTCGTAGCTATGGGAGCAGCAAAAGCAACTGGAGGAACAGAGGAGAGAAAAGGAGAGGCTCGAAGCTTTGAGGAAAAAGGACAAACACGATCACAGTGCCATCGCATCGACGGAAGTCAAGCAACGTCTTCAGGTAGCTAGATGTCGCGCGGGGGTCGATCGTTTCGGCTCGACCATACTCGCGCGGACGGGCCCGGTTATCGTCCGAGGGGATAACATGGGAATAGATACGTACGATACGTTAACTGTCGAAAATGCACAGGGCGGTAATTGGGATCGACGGAAGACGTGAATTAGGCTAGACAGAGAAAGGGGGATGTTGCGCGCGATTACTAGCTGAGAGAATTACCTTACACGGTTTCAGAGCTTCCTCGTCAACAAGAAGCAAAGGGAGGCCGCGGCCGCGGCTAATGGGGCCGTACCTGGTACAGCCGGATACAGGAGCTGGTGAGATTCTATGAAATTCATCAATCTTGCGATCGAGTTTCTGACTATGACCGTACTCCGTTTGTAATCCTCTAAGAAGGATTACTGTAAACGTTGCCACGTGACCGGGTTGAAATGACAGAGGGCGACGTATACGTATATAAAATGATCTAGAAGGGAAACTAGAAACAAGTCGGAAAGATTCGAATAAATGTCGCGTTGCGTCTCTGTTTTGTTTATCGTAAGTGTTCGTCGGGCCAACAACGGTCATCGATCACGGTCATGGGACATACTCGAACGCTCGATCGACCGAGACTGGTACGAGTACGGACTAAACGAGAAACGTGGAATTTTGTTGTTGATCAGGTTGCAACCGCAATCGGATTCGGCGGGCACCGCGAACGCCTCGCATCCATACAGGATGCCGCAGATGCTTCAGGAAAAGTTTGCCGATGATTTCCCTCTTCGAAAAACAGGTAGATATACTCGGGTGCACGCACGCATTCGTGTCGTACGAAATATTATCCCGTGGTGTCGAGTGAAACGCATACTTGGTGAAAGGTAGTCTCTCTCTCTTTTCTCTCTTACTCTATGTGTGCCTATGTACGGTAGAATGCCTACTAAAGCATGGTTTTTTGCGATCCAACGATCTTGCCTGTCGAATATGCCACGTCCCCTGTCCAATGAGAATTTTACCGAGGCGTACGGTCAGCCAAGCCAACATTTATCTCGCGATAGCTCCTTTAAAGCGAGCGTGCAGGTGTTTGTTAGTGTTGCGAATCGTTTGGCGCCACGATCGGTCGGACTTCATTCTCAGCCCGTCGAAAGTTATCGACTGATTTTATTGCCAACTCGAAAATATTCGATAAGCAATCTCTTTCATTGTTCGCTCGCAACAGCGATAAATATTTACAAGATAGACATTTTAATTGCGTTGGTTAAAGTTTTAAATGTGATTTCCTTTTAGCAAGGTTATCGTTGCAAACGGGTTTTATGTCGTTTTCTACATGTAATTTACGTTAACGTCGATCGATTGTCTTTCCTGGCGCAACGAATGAGTTTTGATTATTTAAAAGACGAAAATAATTGCCATCACGCTCGCACATTTCCTCGGTGTTTCTCCGTCTGGTCTTTAACATCTTTTCGACCTGTTCCTGGCCAACTCGTCTCCCTTCCGTTCTCCCGATGCCTGGACGTTCTTCTGGGTCAGAATTAGGCAATTCATCGACTACGCGATAATCGAATAAGCGATACCATTGAAAATACAGTTATCAAAATGAAATGCGACAAAGGTTAGTTAAATTTTCTGGCGTATCGATTTTGATGAAGGAACGCATAGTCGTTTGCGATCACTGTCGATTAAATAAAGCACAAGCTAGACCAAATCGATGATTCGTTCAATGGGAATGATACTGTCTGAAAATGGGGGACCTGGGAACGTTGATATATGTATATCGTCCGAGGCCCCCCCAAGTGCCTAACGCTGCTCCGGAGTCTCGCTTCTTCCTTCATTTTCCACGTTCGCTATCCACCGTTTTAATATCCGGCCCGTTACGACGACGACACCAACAACTAACCCTGGCTAAAATTGGCCAGCCTCGGAGCCGAACCTGCTGAAGGTGCGACTAAAGCAACGCGTGGAGAGGAACATGGCCGCCTCGAGAAACTCACCCCTGATGGCAAGACGGAAGGAACGGCTGCTGTCGCACCTCAAGCGGAAGTCACTGCTAGCAAGTACGTCCTTCGATCGAACTTAATCGAGATTCGTTTCGATTGTCGATTATACCGATACTTCCTTGCGTGAGCATTAGCAGAAACGGTTCTTTGCACCCGTGTTTTCGATTAATCGATCGTTGATTTTGTTGCCTTTTTTGCCAGTGTCCAGTAACAGCATGACGACAAACAAAAAACGTTATCGATTAACATACTCGAAACGAGGAAAGTATCGTCGAGTGCCGTCGCGTTCCTCCGTAACGTGTTCAGAGCCGAGAGAAATGTTGACAACTTTATTTATACGGTTACTTGACTTACCGCGAAACATTTTTACGCTTTATAAAGAAATCATCAATTAACGGAGCGGTGCTTGTTCGAGGATTTTATATTTTCGAAGCAGACATCTTTGAAACGCTGAAAAACGTTAAACGACAATAGCCATCGTTTGTCGAACATAGAAAACGGGGAATCTTACCACACTTGGAGTCAATCGTTTTTTTAAGAGGGAAAAACAAGTTTAGCCGGTGGGGCTGGTAATACTTGACCTATTTTTGTTTTGCGGACCGATTCGAAACTGGGGGGAAGAGAAACGTTAGCGAAACGACGCACACGCACACGACGCATCGTCCTCCCGGGACGGAATTCGTGAATTGTGGAGATATAAAACAATGGCGAATCCGCACTCTCGAATTCCGATCTCGATCACGCGCGACACATTTACAGGCACAATTGCGCGACGCTCACCGTCGCTCGCTGATCGATCCTTTTCCAGATTCTAGCAGTAATCCGGAATCTGGGCCTAATTCGCCGCCGACCGTCAATAATTCTCAAGCGAGTCCCACGGCGGGTAGCAACGCGGCGGCCATTCAAGAAGTAAGTACTATACATATACCGTCCACGAGCAATTCGAATCCGTCATTTTTCATTTTTACAAGAATAATCTGTCGATGTAACTACGTATTAACGTCATATAAGAAACGGTTGTTTCTGCGTAAAAGTAGAAATAGGTTACGAGACTGTTTTTCGTTTGCAGGAGACCGAGAACACGGCGTACGGTGGCCCTCTGACCAGCGGCAGCCAACAGGGTAGCCTTTCGGATCTTTCGTTGTTCAGCTCACCGTCCATGCCGAACATCTCGCTGGGTAGACCTCACGTTCCGTCCGGAACCAGCACGGTGAGCTTCCAGCGGTTACTTTTCAGTCGCAACGCTTGCAACACCAACAGTTTCTAGAGAACACCGAGTATTATATTAGTCGACGACGCGACGATATACGTTATATAATAATTTGAGTTGATGGTGGTTTGTTCGTGTACAGACTGGCACCAAGTTAGCGACCGTCTCAGAAGCGGAGGTACGAGCAGCGTTCACGGCGCGGCTTGGAATGCCGCTCACCGATCAGATGTTACCTGGCACCCTGCCCTTCTACCCCTCGCTAACGGTGATCGAAAGGGATCCGCCATCCTCCAACTACGTTCACAAGCAGATGCAGAATTTGGAACATCAGTCGGTAACGAACAGACAACACGCAGCCGCGGTTTATTATAGCGCTGCAGCAGCGTCTGCGTCAGGCTCGGCGTCAGCGTCTGCGTCGCCCATCACGGACACGCAAGTAGCGCACGCGAGGCTGCAAAAGGCTGGTCACCGGCCTTTAGGTAGTATGTTCTCTCTTTCTTGCTGGCAGCCGATTTTTTAGAGCGCGTGCAGCGTGTCGCCGGGCGTTGCGCGATCTTACGATCCCCCTGGGTAAAAATCGGTAGCTTTTCAAGTGAGTCGCGTTATCGTACATAATTCTCGATAGGATCAACGTAGTACATAAACGGCTCGACGTTTTATAAATTTGATTCGGGTACCTTTGAAAGCCTGTATATTGCGTTAGTTTTATAGCATAACTGTAACTTGTACAATACTAGGCATTTAAAGGCGCCCGATTGTCCGAAGGGATCGTTTCAGGTGCGCGTCGCCTCCTGGCAAGCACGCGCGCAGTGAACCGTTCGTCGACAAGAACCACGTAACAATGATCGTTGCTCGTTCCTGTAGGCAGAACCCAGTCCGCTCCGTTACCATTGGGACACCCGATGCTGCAAGGCGGGAGCATGATGGCTCCGCAGACGCACTACGAAGAGTACCTGGCCGAGAAGCAGCTGCACGACCAA
This sequence comes from Hylaeus anthracinus, assembly GCF_026225885.1. Lineage (NCBI taxonomy): Eukaryota > Metazoa > Arthropoda > Insecta > Hymenoptera > Colletidae > Hylaeus > Hylaeus anthracinus. The sequence goes on along the minus strand of NW_026534333.1, from coordinate 274,507 downwards.
CAGCAGGCGCACAATTACCTGAAACAACAGATTCGTCAGACCGTGTTGACGCGGGTCGGGTCCCGAGGCCAGGCGAATCAGTTGGACGAGGCGCCCGAGTCCGAAGAGTCCGAAGTGATAGATCTGACGGGAGGAAAGAAAGATCTGTCGGAGGAGAGCGAAATTTCCAAGCAACAGCGCGATCGCGAGCAATTCCTGCAACAGCAAAGAGATTTGATGATGAGGCATACGCTGCAAGCCTCGAATGAGTCGACGGCCTACAGCGGGGGCAGTGGCGGCAGCGGGAGTAGAGGAGGCCAGCAGTGCGCCAGGCCGCTATCCAGGGCGCTCTCTAGTCCGTTGGTGCATTTAGGTGAGCGTGATGCTTTGAGAGTTGGAGACTTTTAGATGTTGGAACTGTTACGCAAAACTTGCTTTTCTACTCGTACTCTTGGTAACCTTTCACTCGTCGCGCAGGACCCCAGGGCTCCGGATCCGCCGCCGCTGATTTATTCGCTCGAGCATCCACCCACCGACCCACCACTGGCTTGGCCTACGATCCGTTGATGCTGAAACACGCGTGCGTCTGTGGGGAGACGGTACGTGGTCATCCCGAGCACGGCGGAAGGTTGCAGAGCGTCTGGGCCCGACTGTCAGAAACGGGTTTGCTACAGAGATGCGATCGGATACGATCGCGTAAAGCTACCCTCGAAGAGATTCAGACGTGTCACAGCGAGGCGCACGCTCTACTCTTCGGTGAGTCCTTCCACGAACCGTGTCGCCAGTTTTTCCCGTTTCCCGTTCTTCCCTCGTAGCTCCGATCCTATTCCTCCTACTTGACGTTCTTCGTACCTACGTCCAACCAAACCAAGTACACCGTCTCCTGGTTCCTCTTCCACCAGTCTCTTCTCTCCCAGTCACATTCGGCGATTCGATTCCCCCGTTAACGACAGGGGCAGAGAGTAAAGTGTGCTTCGCGCAGGGACGAATCCGATGAACCGTCAAAAGTTGGACGTATCGAAGCTCTCTCAACTACCGATCAAGAGTTTCGTTCGACTGCCTTGCGGCGGAGTGGGCGTCGATTCCGACACTACGTGGAACGAACTGAATACCGCGCCGGCCGCCAGAATGGCAGTAGGCTGCGTCGTCGATCTGGCCCTAAAAACCGCTATGGGCGACATTAAGAACGGCTTCGCCGTCGTACGACCTCCGGGCCATCACGCCGAAACCAATCAAGCCATGGGTTTCTGCTTCTTCAACTCGATCGCGATCGCTGCGCGATTGCTCCAGCAAAAGCTCGATGTTCGGAAAATCTTGATCTTGGATTGGGTAAGAATCCTTTCGCCTCTCCTTCCATGTCCTCCTTGCGCGCGTCGAAACGAACGGGAACCTCCCTCGAGAACCGAACAGGGCTTGTGGCGTGTCTGAATGTCGAGGATGGTCGAGCATCGCGCGTATCGAAGGGAAATCGTTGTCGGTATACCTCTCGATAGCAAAATACTCTAGCGGATAGTAGAGGTACATTGCCACGTTAGATTGGTCCAAGGAGGTTGAGCTTACGAAAGTCACTATATTCAATGCGCGTAACGTATCGGAAGATTACTAGTCCAAAGGGGACTAGTAGATCTCTGGACAGATCGTAGTATCTCGCGATAAGAGTCACCGTCCACGGGTCTGCTCCTCGAGTATCACCTTGTCATGCTCCAGTCATACACAGAGAACCGTAGAAGAATGCGGGCGTCGTTTCTTTTCTGTTCGTAGGATGTCCACCATGGGAACGGAACGCAACAGATGTTTTACGACGATCCGCGTGTGCTATACCTGTCGATACACAGGCACGACGAAGGTAACTTCTTTCCAGGAACCGGTGGCCCGACCGAGTGCGGGGCAGGCGAGGGCCTCGGCTACAACGTGAACGTAGCTTGGTCGGGAGGCCTGAATCCGCCGATGGGAGATGCGGAGTACATAGCTGCGTTTCGAACGATAGTGATGCCAATCGCGAAGGCATTCGATCCGAGCATCGTCCTAGTCTCGGCTGGATTCGATGCCGCCGTTGGTCATCCTCCGCCTCTCGGAGGTTACAAAGTCAGCCCAGCCTGTTTTGGAAAGCTGACGCAACAACTGCTAGGACTGGCAGACGGCAAGGTTGTCCTTGCCCTTGAAGGCGGCTACGACTTGGCCGCCATCTGCGATTCCGCGCAAGAGTGCGTTAGGGCTCTGTTGGGCGACGAACCTTCCCAATTGAGAGAAGAGGAACTGACCAGGCCACCTTGTCAGAACGCGATCGACACGCTGCAAAAGACTATCGCCGTTCAGGTACGAGCTCTCGCGCCAAAGTACGGCTACGAGAAGACGAGATTACATTCTCGATTGCATTTTCTAACGTATCGATTGCATTTGTCTGAACGCAGATGTCGCACTGGCCTTGCGTCAAGCTGAACGCTCACACTGTACCCATGACCGCGATCGAAGCTGGTCAGAAAGAGCGCGACGAATCGGAGACGGTCTCCGCGATGGCCTCTCTTTCGATGCAGCAGCCTACCAACTTAACGTAAGTCACCGTTCTGTCTTTCTCTTTTCGTTTGGCTCTTTTCGCTCTTTACTTACTTTATTCTTTCGCTAACGTTTCAGGACTACCCCAGAACATTCCCGTGAAGTTTCCGAGGAGCCCATGGAACAAGACGACGCCAAATGAAATCGTAGTCGGCTGCGTTAGCGGTACGTGCGATCGTCTTTGGAAATTGTCGCGAAACGACCATCGTCGTGTTCGCGACGCGTCGTAGGGAGCGACTGGCGAGCTACAGAGCCACTGTGCCACGAAACAGGTGCAGTTTGCGCTGTCCGACGTTGCATCGTCGGCGTCGTTACCCAAGCTTTTGCGCGCCTCTATTTTAGCGCCATCGAGCGTTGAATCGCGACGTTGCGCCGACACGCGATCCTGTCGCTGCGAATGCTCGCTGTTATTCAGCCGACTAAACGCGAGGGGATCCGAACCTTGCAGAGCTACCGATACAGTTTTTTCTACGGTCTTGGAGACAGGTCTAGCAGATACACCCCGTACACCAAATGCTATCGAGAGAATGTCATCTAATCGAAGTCGAGTAATGCCGTTAGAGAAAGAAAAGCAACGTTTCGTTTAAATCGATTACTATCGTTAACCCTCGAAATCATATCCAATTAAAGCGGGCGTTTTATGTATCGTTTTTACCATCCATTGAGAGCCTTTGCGTGTTTGTCCATCGCATCGGCTACGATTGGGTAGAGTTTCCGGAGCAAAGGTGCTCAGACTCGTCTGTAAAATCGATCAGTTTGCGCGCGCGAAAACTCCTTTCAAGTATTTCTCTCGTTTGTACGAACAAACCTTATGTTTTCGAGTACTTTCTATTTTCTATAGTACGTCCCATTGGACCAGCATTCCCCGATCTCTTTCACTCATGGAACATTTTTTACGTACACATTTTACAGTTTTCTTTTTCATACACTTGCGAACGAACGTATACATCGTACTAGGAATTTCAATGAAAACTAACCAAAGCCTAATCTCAATTTATTCGAATAACGTCTAGCTCTGGTTTTATTCGGACCCAGTTCGTTCAATGGAACGTACTATTAGTTGCTACAAGTTTCCAAGTATTGCACGGTAAACGTTGTTCCGTGTTGTCCACCTTTTCGTCCCAATCGCGCAAACGGATATTATCGGAGAGAAATTTCGAAGAAACGCGCTATAAGAAAATTGTACCTGTTTGCGAACCGTCGGTCGTCCCGAAACACTAGACGTTCGAAACGATCTTACGCGCCCTGTGACTCGAAAGTAAAGAGTTCGCGCTCCACGCACTTGTTTAGTTTATTCTAACATATTTATTATGCAAATCGGAAAAAAGTAACGAAGAGTATCTTACTCGTAAGACTCTGAACGCATCGATAGAAATTGCGCGTCCGAATGATAAAAATCGTCGAGGAAATTTTATTTAAGACCAACGTAGCGTTAGACTTTTTTTTTTACGTATTTTACGTTACACTGGACGCAATCGTACGTTGGGACGCTTCAATTTTTTTCGTATTTCAATGAAAATTTGCATATCGACGGAACTACGAAACAGAGATGAGTAAAAAGATTTAGATAGAAATTTGTTTATCCGTTATATTTATTTATTTTATTTCAACGATTTAAGACGATGTTTAACGAATAAGTTAAGTTTGTTTTTCCCAATTTTTATCGAACGAGAAACGATGTCCATCGTTAAATAAAAATTAAAGGTTTTTGAATTCAACGCGCAAACTTCATTTTAGAATGAAACATTTTACGAATGCCACCTTTAAATTTTGGGCATCTCTGCAACGAATTAATCGAAGCGATCCTACCAGAGCGCGATAAGAATTCGCAGAAGAAACGATACACCTGACGAGAAGCAATGAACCAAGTGTTTCGCGTTTCGCGTTTCGCGTGTCTCGTGTCTCGTGTCGCGAGAATGTAGCGATTAATTTTTACTTCGGGTGGCGTAGCGACGTTTGGTTGTTTTACCGCGAACAAAGGCTGGTGTGATTTTTGTGATATTTTGTAAAAAAAAAAATGAAATTTAACGAGCTACTGTTAAATAAAGGTGTAAGTGCAAGCAAGAGCGTTCGTCGTGTGTGTGTGTTTGTTTGTTTGGTTGTGTGTGTGTGTGTACGTACGTGCGTGCGTGCGTGCGTGCGTGTGTGTGTGTGGTGTACGCGTGTGCGAGTATGACGCAGAAAAATAGAGAGAGAAATACAATTGAAATACGAGCATTTATTTTTGTGTCGTGCATTTTACGAGAACACGGAGTCACGTGAACGAATCGATCGATTGACAAAAGATTTCCGCGGTTTCGTGCGTGCTTGTAAACAAACGTACGTATACGAATATACGTCGGACGTGTGCGTATATACGGGCATCGAGTACAAGGTATATATACATATATGTATGGATCGTATGTTGCGTGTATTCGCAAGAATCTCAAGTGTTCGTCCCGTATTTTTTTACCAAAAATTATGAAAATATCAAGTACGAAACAATTCTTTGGTCATGGTTGATGCCAACCAAGGCTTCCGGTTGCGAGTATCGTCCTTTGGAAAAAGTGCTATCTTCGATTACTTTCAATTGAAGCAGAATGCACATGGCGTTTGATGTATCGAATGAAATATATTATATATCGATATTCTCGTGTCGTTTGATCCTTGAAGAAGAAACGTTGGAGTATCGTAACCAAAGGGCACAGCTCACACCCAGAAGCTTCTGTTAATATCAACCATGAAGTAATCGGGACGTGAAGCCTCAACTATCTTAATTCTTTGGTCGTTTCGTGTCGCGAGCACGAATTCACACGAACAATCCTACGATTCGTCGTCTACTCTTCTACCTACGACAGTTAAATATCCGTGATTTAACCTCTCGAGGGATATTGATACGTACGTGTACGTTTAGTTCCCGACTTCCTTTATATGTAATATCGCATGGAAATATTTACAAATAAATTTTCCAATGACATAACAGTTATGTCAACATCTAAATATTGAAGTTTTGTTTATATCTAATAAAATAATTCATCCCTCGAGAAGTTAAGCTTGGGCCACCGAGAACGCATGTAGTACCGGCCACGAAACCTGTCGCGCTCAGTCCTGGCTTGTTTACATGTAGCTGGAGATGAGAAAGTTTGATACTTCGGGTGAATTCGCCAACAGTTACGGCTAATTGAGAATCTTCGGCCTCGATGTTTGTTCATTTATTCGGGCACTACCGTACACAATTCTATTTTGCTTCTTAGTGTCGCCATCGATACGGTTTATCTCTACTTTCACTTCGTTCGCGAATAATCGTCCGTTTACAATTTCTCAATTTGCTCACGTTAACCTTACCCCTCTACTCAGTCTCACTTAGCCTGATTACATTCTTTCGACTCGATTCGACCGAACTATTCGTCCTCCTTGGTTACGTTCTCGTGCGATGATCGTTTAAAAATTGTTAACAATTATGAGAGAGTTTTATGTGTTTCGGACAAAGAAACTTGAAACATTCCGGTATCGTTCGTAGAAAATCGATACAAGTTAGATGTAAAAAAAAAAAAAGAAATTGTTGACTCGCATCGAAAGCAGAATAATATTAATAATAATAATAATAATAATAATAATAATAATAATAATAATAATAATAATAGATATGAAAACGAGAATCTAACGTCGAAGATGAAGATGGAGAAAAGAAAATGTTACGATTACGTTATTGCACGAGTATGTCCATATTGTGTAAGCTTAAGTGTATTAGTAATACATTTTTTATGTATATAAATGTACCTCGTAAAGTAATTTTAAATAAAAGGTATAGTCATTGTGTTATGCATGCGTTACCCGAAGTTACATGTCAAAACTTGGTACCCATGTACAGGTATCAGAAAATGTTGGAAGATGTTAGACGGCGCTAGGAAGTGTCGCCTACGGACAGGCAACCGGTCCGACAGTCTGTCAGTATAGGTTGCCTAATTCAAGGGGCTAATTTTTGGTACATTTCTGAATTCT
>NW_026534333.1:256744-267984 GCF_026225885.1 Hylaeus anthracinus | reverse complement strand
ATCAGGAGCACATGATATGCGAAGAGGTGGCAGGTTTGCGCCTACGGACCGGCAACCGATCGACATGTCTGTCAGTACAGGTTGCCTAATTTAAGGGGCTAATTTTCGGTACGTTTCGTTCATGTGCACCTGTGCGAAGAGGTGGCACGAGAAATACATTGTACGTAATAGTACGCATCGAAATTCTGAGGAAATTTTACATTTTAATATCAGGAGAAGATGATACTCAAAGAAGTAGCAAACTTTTAATTAAATATCGATACTTACCTCTTGTATCAGGAGAACGTAGTGAACGAGTAGGTATCATAATTTTTATTTTTTACTTGAAACTTACCTTTTGTATGAGGAGATCATGATGAACGAGGAGGTGGCACTAATCGAATTTGACTCGAATTTTACTTCTGATATTAAGTATAAGAACATGATATTCGAGTGATGCAAGAATGTTAGTGTTCGTGAGTGTAATATTAGGGAAAATTTAAAAAAAAATGGATAACGAACCGCAGGCGTCCACGTCAGGAATCATCGAGGAAAAGAAGAGGACATTATTATATTTTGTTCCTTATTGGGATCCAATGGTACCCTAAATTCTAAGTAAGTATATACAGCATTGAGGACTGCAACGCTCGCTCCAATGCGCATGATCAGGAAAAATCCCATGAATGTCCATCACTGCTACTAACATAGGTAACTCGATATTTTCTAAATTTATTTTCTTTTCCTTTTTTTTTTTAGTATACAGATCTCGACGCGATTATGACTAATGTCGGAGGAAAATTTGTTTCCTCTATTTTTATCATGGTTTACACGATGCGATGATTTTATACGATTTATTCCTCTGTGCCTTGCTTCGTGTATCTCTCGAATAGTGTCGTAGGTGAATCGATGTCCGCTCAGTTTTACTCGGCAATGCATTGGCAATTACTTTTTACACTTTGTGTATGCATGTGTATGTACACGCCCGTAAGTACACACTTCTACATTTATACGATAATACATACATACATACGTACATATATATATATATTTATAGAGGTGTGTATACCAGAGCGTGACGCGTATACGTTCACATGACATATATGCGTACGTACGTGCTTATCTATAGATGGTGATTCTAAATACTAAAACAAACTTTAGTTTCTTTCTATGAAAAGACACAAGAAGAATTGAATAATGCACCGAGGACCATCTTTCCAAATTTATTTCTTTGCTTGCTCGCGTACAATAACCTCAACTAGAACAATTCCATTACGTGGATTCAACGAATACAATTATTGTTTGAATACTATCGATTTCTTTTTACATATTGACTTAATCTTCAACTTATCGAGTATGATTAATTATGTTTACGGGACACGTTTTTCAATTCGTTGATTTTCTCTCGCAAAGGATCCAAATACACATTGAAAAATTGAGGTTATCGTGGAACGTCCGACGGATAAAGTCAACTCTAAATCATTTGATTAAGAAATATTTTATCAACACGTTATCGATTCATACATAAAAGACCTACGCAACAATACTTTTAATATGAAATACTATTCAAAAATTAGTCCTCGTTACGGAATTCAACTATTCTTCGTATAATTCGCGTGGAAACGAATTACAAGTTTGTGCCAATCTCCAGAATCACCCGGTATATATATATGCACAATGCTGATTCAGTTTTGTTTTATATTCGTATGCTTTTATGATATACCGAAGGTTGTTATCAGAGTATGGTACACTATCGATTATGTTTACATCGTGTATACTTAAAAATCTATGGAATATTTCTTTCTCTATGTACAGGGATGTTAAAAAAAAAAAGAGATTTTAAAAAAACTTATATCGATAAGGTCACACGGAAACGTTACATCTTTCAATACAAACATTATAGCACGCTATTCCCAAATGCTTCTTTCAGCGATCCAGAGTCTCGTAGAATCACGAAAGTTTGGCAAGATGAACGTTCCGCGCATACGCGTTGCGTTTGTGTGCACATTTGGTGCGTACATATGTTGCCGCGCGTACGCGGTCTTCTCTACTGCGTGCCTAGTGAAGTTCGATAATCGATTTTAGATGCTTCTCCCACGATCGAAAGCTCGCGTTACTGCAGGAGATTACGTTATTGAACAATCGACTAATTTCAAATAAATAACGACACGGGTTCGCTTTGGACAATGATGGGACTGATACCGTATCGATGCCATCGATACTAGAAAACAAAGTATCGTTTCCTCTTGAACCATTTGGATGCTCGGACGAGTACTGACACGAATAGATTACGTACGATACCTAATACTTTTTCAACCAACATCTCAACTTTTATAACGAATATGCATCGATTCGATACCGTAAAAATCGAGTAGACGTTAATTACTCGAAACTGTATCTATTTCTTTGGATTGCTTGTTTCGCAACGATTAAATTTTAGTTCCTATTCCATATATATTATATTTACAGCGATATATCGATATCTACTTGGTATTGATACCGATTGATAGCGTTAATTTCAATAGCATCGAAACTTGAACAAAGTACACGGGTATTCGCCAAGTATTAGCGCTGCCAGCGGTGAAATCATTCACCCAAATGTCACTTATGCGCGAGGTAGATGCGTATAATGTATCGTTGATACGATTTGTATCAGTCCCACCACTAGCTCTGCTCGCCAGCAATCAATTTAAAGAACAACGACATCGGAGTCCATACGCGACAAATCTTCCCGAAATAGGTCGTCAAACGAACCAAGTGTGTAACAAACAAAACTACCGGAAACCGTCCAAATCAATACTGAACCACTCGACGTCGTCGCTCTTTCTTTACTCGTGTCCGTCGTGAGTCGCGTATTGCTATATATGGGATCGATCGTTTGTAAAATTATACAAAAATAAATTGCGTTGCAAGTCCGCAGCCACCTTTTTCGAAACGAGAACGCAACCACCAGTTCGTTCGCTGTTTAAATCAGTTTTCCTAATCCCTTCTTTTACGTGGGAATCTCGCGGAAGCGTATTTTCGTCGATTCGAATACGCGCGCCGAACTTTGGAACTCGCGAAAGAACTTGAAACGGAGTGCGCGTCATTGATACGCAGACTCTCTGGTCCACGAGTATGTTCACCGTATCGTGAGATCGTAAGTCACGCTACTTAATTTCGCTAGCGTACAACCGAAGACTCGACAGTTGTGTTAGCGTTGCGGAAACTAAGGTAGTTATTCGAAAATGCCGATTTCTACGATGTTAGGACAACTTTCGTGCCTTCGATCGCACGTTCGAACGATTGTACGATACGTGTGTTAGAGTTCGTTGCGACCACAATCAATACCCCACGTTCCATGGCCAAGCAAACAACTTTTAAATACACGTATCCTATGGTTGTGAATATATTCCTACGAAATTACCTTTATTATTGTTAAACGAGTCGCTAACTAACCACGTCCACAGGAATGCAATTTTACTTACACTCGATTCATCGTTCTTTCGTTTCCGATTGCTTCGAAAAATGCACAGCGACGACGACGATATATCGATTCCTTCCAACTACAGCCCGATTTAATCGGCTACTTTGGCGATTCTAATACTCTTTCGCGATAACAGCGAGGATGCTTGTCATGGCGCCGGAAGATCCGTCGAGAATAGGGTTACTCGTCAAATCAGTTTTTTATTCTAATCCTTTAGCGATTCAAATATTCGTCAAGCATGATTTAAATACGATGTGGATACTTCATTACACGAGTACTATCGCGAACTCGAGTTTCCTAAGTTAATTCGGAATATCTTAACATCCATATGCGTTTAAGTAGCCGTAATATGTAATAACATTTGGCTAATTTTGTCATACAAGGAAACCTACAACGGAAAAAATGAAATTAAAACAGTAACATCCGAATAATAGTCTCAGCCCTAATCAAAGTGGAGTATCCGGCGTTCGCAAGCATCGTGCTGTCGCAAACAGTCTTTCACTGAAATGACGCACCAGTGTGTGTGTGTGTGTGTGTGCGCGCGCGAGTGAGCGAGCGAGTGAGAGAGAGAGAGAGAGAGAGAGAGAGAGAGAGAGACCGGTGTGTGTTCATGTCGTCGGTCTGGGATTTTCTCTTTTATTTATTCTTTTTTTTTCTTTTTCTTCTTTTTTGATTTTACGCGACCTCCATGTCAATCTATGTACACAAAACGCATCGAGGCGTGCTCGTGTCGGTTAGGAACGAACGATAGCCGTACGCGTTCAGGATTATCGCGCTATTACAATCATAGTGTACAGATTCTTATTTTACGGTCGAGAAGTTTTGCTGCGGATTTTGATTCGAAGACACCCACGTAGTGAACACGTCTCTGCAATGGCTAACCACGCATTCGTTACTGCAGTACTCGTCCTCCCATTCGCTGTTGGCTACAGCGGGATTCGGGCATCCGTGTCGTATGCATGCGTTAGACGCGGGTCTCTGACCGCCCATAGTCGCTTGAGCGGTAGAGTTCACTGACGGCGGGCTCGACAACGAATCCCCTTTTTGATTACTCGAATGCATCATCTGTTGCTGTTGATGATGGTGATGTTGCTGCGACTGTTGTTGTGCCTGCACCTGTTGCTGTACTTGCTGTTGCTGTACCTGGAACAGAGAAAAAGAGAGCCTCGATAGTTTGAGAATTGGAAATTTCCATCAAAATCTTTCGTTTTGTTCACAGCTAATCTCACTAACCTGTTGCATGTATTGCTGCTGCGAGACCTGCTGCTGCTGCTGCTGCTGTTGCATATGTTGTTGCTGCTGCTGCGACTGTGACTGCGATTGCTGTTGTTGTTGGGACATATGTGTCGGCGCCATTGAATTGTTCATCAAACCCTAAATAAAGTATGAAATTAACAGAGAAATAACAATTGTTATAGTTAATTTAATTCGGTATCGGTAGGTCTAATCCTGATGAATTCTATACAAGAGTTTTCTGGATCAACCTTACCGATGTGTCCACCCAGCAACTCGGGACGAAACGTTGATAAATTTCTTAATGAATACATTACCTTTTTAACGCTAAAAAATGTTATTTATTACACGGTCAAATTACTTTATTTAAATATGAAAAACTAGAAATCATTTCACGAAGAATAACCATAGAGATTTTGATACGGGGAAAGAAATATCGTCACCTGTTGCGTTTGTTGTTGCTGATTTCCTGACATTGCCAAATGATGGGGGGATTTTTTCATTTGCATTTGTTGCGACTGCTGCTGATGCTGATGTTGATGCTGATGCTGATGCGCGTGTTGTTGCTGAGGCGACGGCGGTTGAGGTTGCGGGCTGTACACTTGATAAGAAACGTTCCCGGGTGTTCCACTTCCGGCGTAGCTGCCGTACGCTGCGTACTGAACTTGTTGCTGTTGTTGCTGCTGCTGTTGCGGTGACGGTTGCTGTTGCTGCTGCTGTTGTTGTTGTTGTTGTTGTTGTTGTTCATTTTCAGCTGCCCCTTTACTGACGAGGGATGCTCTGTAAGCCGCCAGAGCCTGCAAGTATTCCTTCTTCGCGGCTTCGGTCTTCTTCTTGTAAACCTACGAAAACGCAAGAATTTAAAACTTATAAAAATTTAAAAAGAACGTCGCGAGAAATATCATTTCAAGTAGTTGCTTCTTATCTCCATTTCACATAAAATTGTCCAGATTCGGTTTCTACATTTTTGCTACAACGTTTCTCTTATTTATTTATGTCCGAACGTACGATGGAAAAAGTCTTGATTCGTCACGCGTCAACTAGATATTGTGAAACTAATTAATGGCGACCACCGAACAAGTGTATAGTCTATAAATAAAAAGTCGCGACACCAACTAGTTATATTAATTCGATACGCGCATGCAAGATTTCGAGTTAAAATTCAAACTGGTTGTTTCGGTTGCAACATGTTTGGTTTACGGTTCATTTGTTGGTTTCATAGCGGAATTACAACCTTTCAATTTTACGATAAAAATATAAGTATCAGTTTTCGCGATACGATTACACTGTAACTACCCCTTAGATAATTGAGCACGAGCGTATAATTACAGGTGCGAATTCCAAGCTGGATAAAATGTGATATAATTGACAATTACGATTGCAAATATAATTTTGTTATTCTTCTAGCGTGGAATTATTTTCTGACCAGCGAGAATCATGCAACAAGTACTCACGTTCTTGTGCTCGATATCCAGAGCGTCCCACATCGAAGCAACGATCTTGGACACCTCGCCGAAGCTCGCATTTGGATTTTGTCCCTTTATCGCTGCCTGCGTGTCCCTGAAGAACAAAGCGTACGCCGAAACGGGCCTGGAACATAATCGTTCGTGCATTATAAAAACATTTGTATGTCCAGATTAGTTGATTGGCACAGTTTTCAGCGCGAACAACGCTTGAACCGTGAGAAAATTACTCACTTTTGTGGCTCGTTAGGATCTCTCTTTTTCTTCTTCTTCTGCGACTTTGGTTTCCTTTGATTCTTTGCTCCAACGTCTGCTGGTTCAGGCGAGGGCCGTTTGATACCTGTGATCTAAACAAACACAACTGCGATTCGTAAGGGATCCTTTATGGGAGGGCGAGAGAACCCAACGTAGCAGGTATATAACCAGTATGTATTATTATTATACAAGCAGGGTGTTTGGAGCATGCGCGGCCAGCCAATGGCCACAGCGACGCAGCAATATGGCCGACAAACTGGTGGGCCCCGAGATAGTTACAGGCGAGCACAAGTACATTGATTTTTCAATACAGCTTGTTTCCGAACATTTGGGACTCGGTGGTACATCGACAATTCATTCGAATAAATTTTATAATAAAGTGGTAATATTTTCGAATCGACATTTTTTTCACTTACCATCCCGGAGTGTGGCGTGCTGTCGTCGCTGTCCTCGCTGGTGGTAGTGTTGTTGTTTGGTTCTGGAACAGTGTTTTGCTGCATTGCGGGCGGGCTGCCTCCCGTCGGGCTCCTGTACTGCATCTGCTGTTGCATTTGTTGTTGTTGTTGTTGTTGCTGCTGCTGTTGTTGTTGTTGTTGTTGCTGCTGCTGCTGCTGTTGATTATGCATATACTGCATATGTTGCTGCATTTGAGCTTGCTGTCGCTGCTGTTGTTGCTGAAGCAACATCATCTGCTGGTTTTCGTGGTGCTGACGAGGTGAACTCATTGTCGCGTACGATCCCTGCGAGTTACTGTACGTCGAACTGAAACAATATCAATGAAATACAAGGTTAAAGTGACTAAAAACAATTTATATTAAAGTTCTATATGTATATCGATATATATATATATATATATATGTCGTTTCGATCCGTTTAATCGGTTTTGTTTTTACATTGTATTTCTATTTTGCGAATATAGTTGCAAATTAATCAATTTTAAAATTAAATAAAAATTTCTTGATAATACAGAAAGTCCAATTTATATTAAACGGAGAAGCCTTTGTTTTGCTCGCACTAGCGTAACACTACAGTTACGCTACACTAGTAACACGCTAAATGTTATCATTTCATTTGTAAATACTTTTTTCTTGGTTTGAAATAAAATTCGAGTAAGCCTAGATCGTAGAGGAAAGGAAATCGGTCGCTGGCTAGCATGACAATTTATTTGTTCGCGCGCGTTTGCAATCAGCCGTTGGCGACTTCCCTCGTATCTCTGACTCATTTTTAACGCGTTAGTGATTTTAAAGACTGAGCTCGCGATACGTACGGCTGACACTCGTTATTTTCTACGAACATTCACCGAGAATATTCAGGCCGGCAATCGATTAATTCGATTAGTTATTCGAGATTCTACAAGTTGTGTTTTTGCCACCAATTTTTCAACATTTTCAGCAAACACGTGCACTTCCGCCGTCTCACTTCTCACTGGTTTGTTCGCAATAACGGCTGATGTATGTTGTGACTTGTGACCCGCATCGCGGCGCTGCGAGCAGCGGCCTCGCTAGGCATGCAACTCTACAGGCCCAATTTCCCCTACGTCCCAGACCCGGCATGTTTGAACGTCTATTTCAACGGGTACATTCGGCAAAGACGACTGTCGAGTAATTCTCTCTTGAATGTTCTGTTTCCACTCGACAGTTGCTTCTGCTGAATGCATCTAATGTCGTCGATATCACTTCAAAATGCTAATTCGAATAACATGTTACCTAATCTCGCAACTATCATATTCTTGAAATAGAAATACGTCCCACTGTATTTCGTAGAGTAACCTTAGAGAAATTTCAGATAATAAAGTATTCTAGAAAACTAATTAACATGTATGATATACGAATTATACATTTTGTTTAGATTCATTTTTCTAAAAAAAAGTTTCATCGATCGATTAAAAGTGTAAGAATATTTTAATTTTCATTAAAGTATGAAATTGAATGCGACAGACGAGAAGAAGCATTGTTCCGGATGGCAAAAACCGGCTTTTATTTAGACAGCTGCCGGGTGCGCGAGTCGGTACACAATGGAGTTAGAATTCATTCGTAGCGCTTACTACGATACTTGACTCGTTTTGCTGAGAAACCACACGTACGAGAATATTCGATAATTTCTTTCGTACGTTTCTAGTATAAAGGTGGTCAAAGTGATAATTGCACGTACAGAGAAATATAATTTTCTAATACCTGACGCTGATCGGTTGTAACGAGTGGTCTTGTTGCAAATAAAGCGATTGTTGATATCCACCAGGATCGAGATTCAATCCGTCGGGGGATTGTTGGATACCACCACCGGTGTTCTGCATCATCTGCAAAACCGATCGATACCGATTGTATCTTATATGTATATCGTATTTATTCTACGATGAAACGTAATGCTTAATAATACAAGCCATTTCACAATTATATATAATTTCAACGGAATTCTCGAGGTTTAATAAAGAAAAAAAGAAAAACTGAATAAAATTTTTCGCTCACCTGAGACTGATAGCCGTGCATCGGATCGTGCTGAGATTGCTGTTGCGACTGTTGTTGGCGTTGTTGCTGTTGGTGCTGTTGTTGATGCGAATGAGAGTGAATGGAGGGGATTTCAAAGTCCTCGTCGCCGAAACTTGGTGTGTGAAACGTCTACGAAGAGAAACAAAGCTGTTGGATAACTGATTATACGTTTGCGTGATTCCGTGTGCATCGGACATGGGACTAACTTGGACAACGATAACTATAATTATTTATAAATGTGAAATTATTCGTGATCGTTCATCGTTCGTTAATTATCGGTGCATGATTGCTTATTAACTCGTTAATCATCGTTCATTAATCATGATTGTTGCTGATTCGTTATTTGTAATAATTTATAAACATGAATTTATTCGCGATTGTTCATCGTTCGGTAATCATCGCTCGTTATTCGTGATTGTTGACAATTCATCGGTCATCAATCATGGTTACCGACCATTAATCACGAGTCATTTGGATTGTTTGTTAATCATTAATCATGATTATTGATTATTCGTTAATAATCAACAGTCATGATTGTCGATCATTCGTTAATCGTATCCACAAATGATAATCGTGTATTATATTAGTTTTCGTAACTGGCATATCGGGCGAATAACCAAGATGGAGGCAAAGGCAGCGAAGACGAACATCAACCATAGAGAATATCTGTACGAGATCGAACGAAGTCGAAAAATATGCTAACCGTACTAGTCTATCTACAGAGTCGGACTATTTCAGTTTACAATTCGTTCCGTTCGCGCCTCTCATTGTCAGATCGAAACAGCACACGAATCTATTACATTCTTCGATAAACTATCAATCATTTCTGTTTTTCCTCTAGAAAACATTTATCAATAAAATATCGAAATTGTACAAAAGACCGGTAACAAATAGGTGCTCTAGGTTGGATTACGCGCACAGCGTAATATTAAAAATCGGCATATTCATCTCGTAAGATTCAAAAATTACGAGCGCTTTATACGGCGGATACGTGGAAGGGTGAACAAGCATATTTTATCTACTCTTTTTAATTTTTTTCTCCCCCCCCCCCACCCCCCTCCCCACCCCTCTAACATCTTTATCGTACCAGAACAGAATCCGGGGGGGGTCAAAGAGAACTGACATCATAATACGATTGGCATCGTGTAAGCTATACCTCGAAACGAGGATTGGAGAATTCCACCGACCAAATGTTGGAACATTGCTCGGCCACGCGGAGCAAGAGATCCGGAAAATCACGTCGCGCCCGAGGTGTTAATATTTCGCATTGCAACAGACCCATTGTGATCGACTTGGTGCTCGCGTAAAATGCAAACGCGAGTTTCTCCGTTAACCATTGTTACAAAACATTGACGGAACAGCAATGAAATACAGAGGACGTGTAAGTCGGTGCGCGATGGAAACAGAGGTTGGTTATGATTTGGTTCGAACGCGTTCGGGATTCCTTTTGAACGCGTCGCATGATTCCGAGCGACATACCAGTCGCGGCAACGGCATAACGCATCATATAACCGCGCACGCAGTTATTTTCAGGATAATTTAATGTTTATCAATTTACGTTTCTTCGGAGGTACAAAGAAGAGACGGGAGGGGAAGTCGGCGTGCGAGGGAGAACGGCATGGGCAGGGAGGAGACCGTCGGAAAATAAATTCGCCCGTGCAGACTGTCGGGCCACCCGGGGAATAAAAGTTTTTAAATTGGATTTAATAGCGTCAGGAATTTTCCTTTGAAGGAACGTACTTGCCTATTGATCGAGTACACCTACCTCTGCTTCCCTTCTCTCCCCCATGCCCATCGCGTTACCCCTTAACTCGCCGTGTTTCTCTTACTCTATCGTTTTCTGCTCTCGCTTCTCTTCTCTACACCCGTCCCTTTGGCTTGCGTGCCCCTCCATGCCGCCCCCTTTCCCCGTGTGTACGCGTATACACTGTGCCCGTCCGTTCCATCCCACCCCATCCCGTCCTATTTCAACTACTCTTACCTCCTACTACCCCCCCACCCCACCCCACCCCACCCCCTCGCCGCCCTCTACCCGACCCCTCGTTCCATCTCCAGCGAATCGAATACGCGTCTATCTATCTTCTTCCTCCGCTGCTTCCAAACTTTTCTTTCTCTCTCCACCCCCGCGGTCCTTCCTTCTCCCCTCGAAACCCTTTCCCCAGGACTGGCTCCTCATACTGTTCCACCTATCCAGCCGTGCCAAGATGCAGTCGTACCTTTCCTACTCCCATGGTACGTTCGCGTTCCCATTCGCCTGTTTCCTCGTTTCCCGCGAGCGAATGAGATCCGCAGACCCCGTGTACCCGGTATATATGTATACCCGCCGTCCTTTCTAGTCATCGGACGCGCGCGCCGCCCCCC